>NW_023592632.1:0-35122 GCF_014839805.1 Manduca sexta | reverse complement strand
AAACATTCCGATGCTATATGGGTTAATTCATTGATATAATATGTACTACGTACTATATTTGGCATTCCAAACATTTACTGTGTTCAACTGATTTGAACTGATATCCATTCAAACTGACTTTTCGTATAGTCAACATTGACAGCGTGTGGTTGTGTACGGAGTGGCGTTCATACTATCAAAAACTTGAGTCTAAGTGTAAACCTGGATTTGAATAAAAAATAATAGTAAAGTAAAATGATTTGTTGTTCAAGTGAATAAATAGGTTATAACAATGACATATAGGTTGCCATTTTGGTTCAGATTTTGAACAAATTTTATGGACGTTCATGTCTATAGAATATACGTCAATGTTTTAATTACATAAAATATATGAAGATATCGTCTTTGGCCAGATGCCAATGAAAACAATAATAGCATAAGTAATTTATTAAATTGAAAATCATCTTCGTAACGTACTATAACGAGGTAATTATGGGCCCCGAGTTTGGTTCAAGTTACGTTTCATGTAAAGGAACACGAAGTCCTTGACACATATCTTGTAAGCTTGTGATATACTGGGTCGTATAATCTTAAGGACTTTAAAACGGAGATTTGTAAAAGTGTGCCAGAGTTCGAGATGGTTCTTTTCTTTAAATATCTTTAAAACTGCTATAAATGCGAAGTATGTCTGATTTTATTGGATTATAAATTTCGCTTGTTGTTTAATGAATATTTATATTGCAATCACACGTTAGCTACAAGAAGAAAACAAACTTATAAAAAAATATTTTGAATTGAATTTTATTAAAAATACTATGAAAAACATTTTTAATTGGATAGAAAGTGTCTTGTTCATTTTAACGAATAGCAATGTTTCGCTCAATAATATTTTCGTCGAAATAAAACAAGTTTGGCTGGATTTTCAAAAATAAAACACAAAAACGGAGTTAAACTCAAAATTAGTTTTATTTCGAAATCTAACTTATTCGTGAACATAAGAAATCATTGATATACTTTTCAACAAGCCTGTGAAATTGAGTTACAAGTGTAATTCTAGCAACTTGTCGCACAAAAAATGTCGACGTCTTCGGGGATATATTATTGATTCGTGTGAATTTTCTATGAATAGTTTATTATGAAAAGCTTCAAATTGTATTTGGATTTTTCACCACTACTTTAATACTTACAAAATTTATCATGCAAGTTTATAATGAGATTGCTCCCATAATTTTGTTACAACTTTACCCTACGCAATAAAATATTGATTGATGAATATACATACAGACTCACTAACGTTTTGTATCTTTAAATGGGTAGGCAGAGGCGCAACTGGAGCACTCACTTTCTGTCGTGTATATTGTGTCCTATGATGTGATAGGAAGCGTATATGGATCTATTTATTAACGCCATTGCGTTAATAAATAGTGATCTCGTATATTGCCTGGATCTTCATGCAAGCGACCAATATTAAAAACAGATCTACTTTCTTCACTATGTTAGAAGCTTTAAAAGGCGATCCCGCAATCGAATGGGTTAAAAGGACGTGAAAGAAGAATAATATTGAAGAACTGTAAATGAACATGCAACCATATTCCAACATCGTAAGCACCAATTTCAAATATTCAAATCCTTATGTACAAGCTGACCTAGAAGCTGAAATTGCTGTTGGTGTTGCAAATAGTTTTCAATTTATCCTCATCGAATACTGAGACTTCATCTACTGCATTCAAATACATGCACTGACCTTGTTCTATGAAAATGTATTGATTTTAATAGCAAATTACTGGCTTTTCCTCGGGACGTAAGCATGGAATACAGTGAAACAAATATTAAAAAGTAGCCTACGTTCTTGGTATAAAAGGTATGTAGTTCTAAATTTTAGGAAGTTTAATAGTTGAGCCGTGATAGTAAGTCAGACGAGTTTTTTGTAATATTATTATGGATAACTGAATACAGCAAAATACTGGAATACTGGATGCATTGATATCTTTCACCTTTTTCCATCTCAGTACAAAAAATATTATAACTAAAATATGTAATAGTAATTGAACAATTTAAGAATTTTAATGATTGTTTTCTGGGTGTGGGTGCATACTTATATCGTGCCACGAAACCTTTGTATTTATTTTTATTAACATTATATTGTAATCAGTGGAAACTGGATTGGATAATGAGTTAATTGGTTTTAATTTATAAGGGTTAGGTTTTTTTCTGTAGTTTACCAAATAAAGTAAAATAAATAATAAAAATAAGAGATTTGCATTTCTGTTGTACCATTTTTTACCTTTATGTTCGGTATGCTTTGGTTTCCCATCTACCATTAAGAAACCAAATCATCTTACATCATCAAATTTGTTACTTACATGTTAATCATCATTGCAATACCCGAAATGTCCTTTGTTATAATTTGAGTATGTGCGTTAAATATAGTGCCTGTATTTGATACATTCTCGACTCAAGTAGCTGTTGCATAATGTATGTGTTCCTCAAGCCCACTTCCTATTCACATTACAGTGGATTGTTGAGTCACTTTATATGTTTTAACTTGATAAAGATTTAAATTAATTTTTTTATCTATAGCTTTATTGTACACTAAAAGAAAGACACAATATTAAGATTAAAAAACAATAAAGTCGGAAAGGAGTTACAAATAAAATAGGCGGTCCTATCGCTCGAGACAATCTCTTAAAGGCAACCGTTGAATTGAATGAGAGAAATAAAGGAAAAAGGTTGTCTAGGGCTTATAATACGACTTTATTAGCTATTATTAAAAATATGTTTAATAAATATAAAAAAATAATCATAATATTTACAGATCATAAATACACACTTTTTTATACTTACTAGGGAAAGCGACCCCACTGCACCGGCTGGTAAGTGAAGTGGTAAAATAGAATATTGACCGATGAGAGATGATTACCCCTCGTTAGTCGACACAATTATGCCGGCCTGTTGTAACCGGATATACACAGGCTGATCCCGGAACGTGACACACTTACGTGGTCAGCTATGGCGGATTTTAACACCTTGTGTACGGTGGTCGCTATTCGCGCGGATATAAAATATATCATACCATTAGCGAGCATGCCTTGTATAGTCTATGTTACATGTTTGCGCTGTTTCTTTATAAATAGAAAGTTTTTTGCATTCTGTTTTAATGACTGTGGCAATTATTATAAATAATTTGAATGTGAAACCACTTACCATACTATTTTGACCTAAGATAATACACAGCTGAATATAAAGGTCATATAAAGTTCAGAGTTGAAGTTTATTGTATCTCTTTAGAAGACGTTTATTTTAATATTAATACACACTCACAACATCACGCATTTATCCCCGAAGGGGTACGCAGAGTCGCAACCAGGGCGTCCATTTTTCGCCAAGTATGTTCCGTCCCATGATGTGATAGGAGGCGAGCCTATAGCCATATCGAGCACAAATTTCAGACTTCGAGCTGATACTAAGCAAAAAAACCCAAATATTACTTTGCCCGAACCGGGAATGAACCCAGGACCTAAAAGCGCTGCCGTACTGCGCATGCAGTACAACTACGACACCTTTTTTTTTGTTTTCGCGGAGAAAGTCCCTTATTACTACCGCCCAGCCTTCGTGGGGGGTGACTGAGCGGTTATGCTGGGGTAACCGTGCCTTACGGCCCGGCGTTGAGCCGCCCGGATTTGATGACGACCTTCGGGCGACCGCCGGGCCGAGTCCCTATGTACAACTAACCTACGCACGGCCTACCAGCTAAAACTCCGCGGTGGCCCTCTCCGGCGCATTAGGAACGGCTGCGGGCTTCCTCTGACGGAGTTGTCTAAGTCTTCGTCCCCAGCCGCCCCTGCGCGGTGCCGCCTTGCGGCCCGTCTCCTATGGGTGGGGGGCTCAGAAGCCCCCGCGCACCGAAGGACGCCCTCAGCGTCTACGGCAGCATGAGGCCAACTACACACTGGCGTCCATCCCGAGGGTCACCACAATGTGCATAAGCATGCACAACCTACACCAGCGGCGGACAGCCCCCTGCTGCCCGCCGGCGACCCCCCGATGGCCCCTATTAGTCGCCTCTTACGACAGGCAGGGGATACCGTGGTGGAATTCTCCAAACGCCACCAGTCCACAGGGCGGTCAACTACGACACCTAGGCAGTTTAATAATATTAACCATTAATAGGCAGTTTAATAATATTAACCATTAATATATATTTGAATACGATAAATTAAATGACGTTGCAAGCACATATTCTTAGTACAAGTGTACTTAAATATAAACCTAATATTAAATAAGATGAAAACGATTTCGCTAAACCGCTAAGATACAAATACGATAATGTAAAGTGATAACAAATACAACTAAGAATCTACTAAGCCTGGATTTCCAATTTTGCTTGAGGATTTTCCAGATCATTACGATTGAGGACTTATAAGAAAAGAGCTTATTCTTGTAATAAAGACAGCATCTAAATAATTCGGAGGGGGGCAATTACTCAGGTATAATCAGGAGACCCTGTTGATAATAAAAAAGGGAAAGAAAGTATATTTATTACAGTTTTTGAAAATTGATGTGCAAATTAAAAACAATTTTAAGTCCAATAACATCACATCTATATTTAGACGCTCGAATTTCCTGATAAAATAAAGCTATATTCTTGAGGCATTGGATAATAAGTTTTACCGCGTCCAAGAATAAAATAAACTGAACAATCCAAACACAACTTTGCACTAATCTAGACGAACTTTAGTGTCGTAACTTTTCGCTTCCATTCTTGTTTTAAATCAGTTTCGTTCTAAGAATCTAAAACAAAGAAACACCTGAAGGGTAAATTCTTGTTTCTGTAAATAAAATTCTTAGGACTAGCATCATAGAACACAAAATAGTATTACGTAAAATGCAAAAATATAAAGCAGATGTGAAAGGAGAGCTTGGTAAACCTTGCATTATGAATCTTAAGAAATAGGATGAATATTTTAATTAAACTCCGCCATTTTCAGCCCGGATTATGTTTCTAGACACATCTGGGTCATGTGTGAGTTGAACAATGTATTTAGAATAGAAAATATTATCTCCAAGTCTCCTTTCGTTCGTAAAGCATTTTTACTGACTATTGTAGTAAGTTGATAAGCATTACTTATTATTTAGTTTGTTTTTCAGTAAATTTATGTTATTTGCATATGTTTTTTTTTTGCCTAAGACTTCGATCTAATAATAATATGTTGCAATATTAAAAACTTGTTGCTGCAAAATCCTATGCTTAGGCTTTTGTACTGTTATACGGGTTCTTAATTTAGTCTTTTAAAAAATATATATTTTATTTTACACGAAAAATATATAATATACTCGCTCAAAGAAAACAGAGAAAAATGTGTCGAATGGCGTATATAAGTCACCGCGCAAACTCTGAGAAGAGATAGAAGACTCTGCCCTAAACGTGTATTTATATGCAATAAAAGTGCATAGGAGCATTTTTGTGCAGAGAAGGTTACCTCGTCTATTTTCCCTGCATATAGGGGTTATAACAGTACCATAAATAATTCCAAGTTATATTGTTACGGAATCATCAACAGAAAATCTAATAAATAAATTATAGCCGCGTGAAACTTGTCTCATAATAAAAGAAGCCTATATCATATTAATCCAGAAGTTAATGTATCTATGTGCCAAATCCATTTACGTGACTTATTTCTTTACTGTCAAGAAACCGACTTTCTTCATAAAGCATCATAATCATTACATTAGTAGGTTACGTGTTAATTCTAGCAATTTGAGTGGAATTATTTTCTTTATATAAGTAATAGAAGATTGTTTTGTCTATATATGTATACGCTTTCAAAATAGTTTCATAGTCAAAAATCATTATAGATTTTTTTACAGGCTCGGCCAAGTTCAAACTGCACCTAATGGTAAATGAAGTAGTCTGATTCAGAATATCTATGTATATATTTGCGTATATCCAGTTTCAGCAGGCCGGCATAATTTTGTCGACTGCCGAGGCGTAATCATTTCTCGTTAGTTGACATTCAGGTAGACCACACTCCACTTACTATCAGGTGCAGTTTGGTCACTACGCCGTGCACGTATTAAAAAAAGATAGAATGTTGACTGGTGAGAGATGATTACCTCCCACCAATCGACACGGTTATACCTGCCTGCTTGGTACCGAATAAATAAAAGCTGCTCCCAGATGGAAACTCACATTGGCCACTATGGCGGGTTTTACACCTTGTGTATAATGGTAGTAATAATAATAATAATATCAGCCCTGTATTATATACTGTCCCACTGTTGGACACGGGCCTCCTCTACTGCTGAGAGGGATTAGGCCTTAGTCCACCACGCTGGCCTAGTGCGGATTGGTAGACTTCACACACCCTCGAAATTCCTATAGAGAACTTCTCAGGTATACAGGTTTCCTCACGATGTTTTCCTTTACGGTTAAAGCAAGCGATAATTTACAAAGAATACCACATAATTTTTTTAGAAAAATCAGAGGTGTGTCTCGGCAGTCCGTTCCACGACCAACTAGGCTATCGCCGCTTGTATAATGGTAGTATCTAGGCGAATACAAATATTCTACTACTAGCAAAATTAATTAGAATAATCCGAGAGTGCATTTTTTATTCGCCCACAATTACTTCGCAAAATGGAGGACCATAAAGACGTATTGTACAGTTCAGAGATGTTATACCTGTCGCCGCAGTAATAAGAGTTCAAATGGCCGGAAATAAACCCACTTTATTATGGTACGTGCAATTTTCTTAAGATGCACTAAACCGGTGATGTGGACGAATTTCTTAGCCTTAACTGGATCTGAGTATATTTCGGAGACCATTTTTATGGTTTCGTGCTCAACTACTAACTAAATTAATTTACTTTTACGTCATCTATCTGTCCGGCCTTTAGGGCTCTCTTATAATTTTTTAACGCCGACATAAAAAAGTGATGTTTTAAGTTTATAGGGTCTATCTGTATATCTGTGGCATCATAACTCTAAACAAATATACTAATTTTGATGTGGTTTTTTAATATAAATTTTCATACATAGCGGATGTTTTAAATAATAATACGAAAGATAAAAGTCTTGACGTACAGCATCTTGTAGCATGAATGCTACGGACACTGTCTTTTTTGCTGTTGTTACTTTAACTAAAGCGCCTTTTTGTCGCCTGAAGCTTGTCAAGATTCGCCCCTTATTCTGTCCTCATGAATTTTCTAGTTTTTATTTCTTATTCATGAAATCTTGTTGCAGTTTTATTTTTCCTTTTAAACATTTATAATACATTCTTTTTACACTGCAGCCAACAATTGTCGTTAATCCGTGTTTTCAGTTCGTGAATAGCTTAAAATATCGTGTTTATTTAATACTCGTGCAGCAAATATATTTATTTTACGAATGCTGGTTAAATTCTTGATTAATTGGAAATTTATTGGGAGCACTTTGGTGTTTATTATTCCGATACATGCAATGTTATTATTAAGCAATATATTTAATGTATGGTCAGGTTTTGTTTGATTTATTTTTCTCACGTAGATAAACAAGGGGTGGCAATCGTGTGCAGCGTTCACACTTCTTCTTGTTCACGAGCCCCTTTCAATCTTTTCGATTTTGATGGTGATGTGATCAGTACCAAACATTATGTACCTACTAACCCATATGCTACGTCCATTTTTAATTTATTTTTGTTTTTTTTTTTTTTTTTTTAAAGAAGGTAATAACAATGCCCTTGACGTGAAATGTGAAAAGATTACGAAATGTTGGGAAGTTATACATAATTTATAGGAAATAAATCATTACACATACATACATAGTGTCACGCCTCTATCATATATGGATAGGCAGAGATTGTGGATTGCCACTTTTCACGATTCCGGTTTACTTCTGACTCCTACAGGGTCTAAATAAAACATTAGATTTAAAATTAACTGAGACAACTCTTGGTACGGGTACGTAACACTCATTATGAAGTGCTAGTATAGTATAGTAGCTAGTAGTATGAACATTTTTATTAGTTAAAAATCTTTTGATAATTGGATAGATTATTGCAAGTAGACAAGTGTATGTGGATATTGTATTTATATTTATTATCTGTCATTCTTATTTATATTCTGAGTTTGCAGCAAAGGCTCATTATATTTACCAGACGTTGTTTCTTCACTTAACATATGACTACCCACTTTTATTTCATTTGCAAATTTATTGTAGGTATTATATTATTATTGTGGTATTTTCAGTTTATAAGTTGTAATCCTAGTGATGAGAGTGGTGACGTCGGTGAGCTGACGTTAATTTCAAAAACCCTGCAGGGATTAGTCTGCCATCTCATATAAGTACGCCATCTTGCATATGTTTCATATAAAAAAACTCATCGTATCTGTAAAATATCATAACACTTGGGGCTTTACTTATAAACTGTATACGTCTATCAATGTTTTGCCTCGATTCCACTGACGTTTAATGTCATTCAACACGAAGAAACAAAACACGAAATAACTATAACAGACGTAACAAGCATTTATTAATAAAGTTTTTAGAGTAAAAATAATATGTCCATACTATTAACAAATCTATAATATATTGCACCACCTACAAAAATTTTGAATTCCGATTCGCTTTGACAGTGTTGGCAAAAATTTCAAACACGTGTCTAAATAAAAAAAATCCTTTCCCCAACTTCGCAGAAGCGTGTCGTGTGGGTCGCTACAACATCGCAAAATGAAAATCAAGTGCTAACAAACGGAACGTCAGATTTTTATAGTATATAGCTTTTGACTGCCAATCCACCCCGTGAAAAAGTTTTTCGGTGATAAATATTTTCCAGGTAAAATATCGGTGATAGCCTAGATGGGACTGGAACGGACAACCGAGACGAATATCCGAGGTTCAAAACCCAAGAGCAGGCACCTCTGTCGTTTCTAAAGTTAAGTGTGTACTCTTTGTGAATTATCGCTTGCTTTTATGGTGAAGGAAAACATCATCAAGAAACCGGCATACCTGAGAAATTCTCAATAAGAATTTCGAAGGTTTGTGAATCTGCCCACCCGCGCTAGGCTAGTGTGGTGGACTAAAGCCTAAAACATCTCAGTAGCAGACGAAATCTGTGCCCAGCTGTGGGACAGTATATAATGCAGGACCGTAGTATTTTTATAGGTATTTTTAGCATTCTTTGAAGTTACTATCATTTTAAATGTACACAATATAAGATTCATAGTTAAGAGAAAGCTAACGGCTGAAAATATGTCATATTTAAACTCAGTGGCGGTCCTGAACGACGCGAGGCCTCAGGCGAAAGCAAAAAAAAAACGATGCGAAGTTCCTGGCGAGACAAAATAGTTCCCCGGTTGCAACAGTTTCATCGGCAAGACCGTAAAGGAGGTCCTCCAAGGCAATGCGCGAGACCCCTGTAAGCCAGAGTTCTCGACGGTTATCCCGTTTGCCTCCCCCTTACGCCGCCTCTGTGTAGACTAGTCACATACTAAATATCTAAGATAAGAACATCCTGACATCCAACAGAATATTAAACAGATTAGGTAGCAAGTAATAGCCTGGCACCAAGTAATAAAGCTAGGCAGTGGACATTTAATCTTATTAAATCCAAAGAGCTGAAACCATCCAAGTATCTTAAATTCTGGGCTAAGCTAAGATGGGCTTGCATCGCTCCGGCGACAGAGAGACGCAGCGTTTTCCATTGGTGCAGATTATGTTTTGGAATATTTATCATTGTAAATAATTCAATCATGTTAATGTCTTAATATTCATAAGAGTTTATGATTCTATGGCAAATATAAATGTCAATAGTTGGCTGTTTTAAAGTGTGTTACAAAAAACACTCGAAAATCTTTGTGAAATTCATATATTTATCAACACTTGGTTAAATCCGGTATTTATTCCACAAAATAGCAGCGCTTTCATAGTATTTATAAAATTAATTAACATCCCTGCAGTAATTGGTGTAGTTAAAATAAATATTAACATAGCCGCATCTATTACCAAATGAGGATTTCCAGTTGAATATT
This sequence comes from Manduca sexta, assembly GCF_014839805.1. Taxonomy (NCBI): domain Eukaryota; kingdom Metazoa; phylum Arthropoda; class Insecta; order Lepidoptera; family Sphingidae; genus Manduca; species Manduca sexta. The sequence goes on along the minus strand of NW_023592632.1, from coordinate 25,135 downwards.
TAAAATAATTTTGAGGGTGGTTGGTTTATCGTTCATTGTCTTTTATTTGATACAGATAACTATATTTTATAATAACATCATCACCTTCTGATAATTTAGAGCGTTGTATTGGCTGCGCGGTGCGACGCCGATGTGCGGTCCCGTGTTCGAACCCCGGGTCGAGTAAAGTAATATTAGGATTGCCGTCCGGTAAGTATCAGCCCGGATGCTGTAATAAGTTCCCGTTATAACAATAGGTTCCATCCACCACATGGGACAGAGGACATTATGGAGAAAGGTGGTTGCTGTGGTTGCAATTCTGCCTACCCCTTCGAGGATAAAGACGTTTGTTTGTTTGTTTTATTTATTACCGCAATCGCCTCGGAGAATAGATTGAAAACGTAATATTATACTTTAGTTGTTAGTTATTAACTATAGGCTGGCCATATCAATTTTCGCATTACCAGATATATTATTTGAGTTATTAAAGTAGGCTTATTGAAATCAATGCCAGATTGCTGATCAAAAGATTTTTCTAGATCTACAATAAACCCAAAATGAATCCCCGTTATACACCAGCGACATTTCACGTTGATCTGTAATAAAATAATCTTTCGTTTATTTATACGGTATCGATATAATTCCCTTGCCAACGAAAAAAGGTTCATATTCCATTTACAGAATAAAATTTCAAATGCGGATTACATTAGTCCCTAGAAAAATACATGTTTTCGATCTTTAATTATGTATTCACCGAATTTACGTCGAAGCGTCACAATCTAAGTGATTGGATTCCGTCAATTACGTAGAGCAGATTCCCCAATGGAAAATAAACAAGAATTCCAATAGTCTTTTCTCAGTCCAATGCAATCGTGTTTGTTGATACTCGGCAATTATGCTTTCGATCGTGTTCCGTGCAATTTTGTCACGTCATTGTTAATACCAAACAAACTGAATGGAGATTGGTAATTAATTTGATGACGTTTTTGCTCCCACGTATACATGGAGATTGGTTTCATGGACAATGCACCTATCAATAGGCATGCAATTTGTAAGGGGGAATAAAGAAGAGACCATAAATAGTTTTGTTAAATATATTGCCAGCAGAAATGATTCAATAGCAAAGTAATCGTATTAGTTGCATATAAATATAATGAAGATATCATTTTTTTCCGACTTACTTGATATTTATCGTTACATTATGACTAAATTACACAAAATCATTATAAATTATAATTTATAGCCTATGTGTTATTCTTATGTATAATCAATATTACTGTAAAGTTGTATCCAAATTTGTCTAATAGTTTTTTGGGTGAAAGAGGAACATACATACTTACATACATCCATACAACCATTCTCACAAACTTTCGCATTTATAATATTAATAGTATATAACACTACACTAGTTTAATTATTATGTCAGCACGTCTGGGGACGATAGATAAATCGATTAGGGGAAAGCTTACACGTACCTACAGGTGTCTAATATACTAACCCGTTATCTATTTAGTTGAACCCGAAACTAATCAGACGGCTCGCTTTGTCTTTAGCGACATCGAATAATTGACTCTAATGAATACCATTGATTTTTTTGTCTCATCGATTCCTGATCGCCTCGTACCTACTCACAAGTCACTTAATAGTTTAAAAGATGCGGTGTTTTGCACTTGTGGCTTTTCTGATGTTTTACACAATGCTTTTATAGGGAATCAAAAAAATGTACTGATCACACATTCAGGATTCCTTTTTGCACAATTTGCACAAGTTTTGTGGTTATTTACAAAAAATGTGAGCGTGAATTCAGTTGTGTGTCTTGTTGCGCTTTTTATCATATTGATATCATTTATAAAGGCAAATTAAATAAATGCTATATTTAATCAGCACCATGCACAATGCCTTGTCACGAATCGATGTTTCAATTGTTTACGTTTCATTCAAAACATTGCAGGATTTATTGATATTTATGTCCCGACATTTTCGAACGACAAATCCCATCGAAGTTCAATGGAGTTCTCCTGTATCTCTGACTGTCGGGTTAAGCAGGATGACATTTACCAGCTGCTCATTCTTCGTACTAGACAAGGTACGGAGACAATAATGGTTTCTTCTTTGTTGTTTAACTGAATGGCTCTAAAACATCGAATCATGCCTTCCCTTCAATCTAAATCAGAATCCTACGAAGCGAATTGATAGATGTAATTAAGGCGAAAATTGCATAAATTCTAAAACAATGCGTGTGTGAACAGACATAATTAATTATTCATGCCAATTAATTTTCGAGAATGTTGTAGCTGTAATAGTCTATAATTTTAAACTACGTGTTACAGACGTAATAGCATTAATTATTCGTGGTGTCAGTTTGACTAATGATAAGTCTGAGGCCCATTTCATAGGTAATTTTAAAAAGCCTCTTCTACTAATCTTATTGTGAACTTTGACCCGAGGCTTTTGAAAGGTTACTTAATGTTTAAATACATAATCCGTCGTAAAACATTGAAAAGACTAATTTGACAGTTAAAACTAAACTGGAGAACATTTAGGTACTCAAAATACTTATTGTATCTGTAAAATTATATACATTTATAGTGATATAAAGTCTTATAATGATAACATTTTATCAAAAAGTAGATAGTATATTTTTATATCTTTTATTTTAATAGCTCAACGACATACTTCTGATTGGCCTATTTATTAAAATACATATAAACCGACAATTCCAATGTCGGGTAGCATGTTTATTTTCTGAATATTTAACTAATTGATTTGAATATAGAATCCAAACCATTATAATATGATTTAAATGCATAAAGACCAAGTATCAACACAGCGCTTTACATAAAGTTTAAAAAATATTTCAAAATATTGCTTAAGCATCTTTTGTCCCTTTTATCCTACATAGTCTTCTAGTAACTAGAAATATGACTAATTTGTAGTTACTAGAAGAGTAGTGACCGAGTTCTGCAGTGATAGGGATACCCATTACTTTTTTTTATTTTAATTTTTACTGTCGCGGAGTAAATGCCTTATGACTACCGCCCAGCCTTTGTGTGGGGGAATGAGCGGTTATGTTGGGGATATCCATTACCTGACATCCCTAACAATCAGTCGTAGGCAGATAAAAAATGAAAATTACCCTTACACAAGTGACGCACGATTTGAATGAGGGCGTAAAGTGGGTGAAAACCATTACGTTCTAGTCTCCACCCACATAGTTAGATGATTAAACCATAAAAACGTCCGATGGCATACAATTCCGTGTACCAGATTTCTTTTAAATTAAATTTATATAGCATCCACTTATTCGGATTAAATATTCTAAAGATCTTTAGTTTTTCAACCAAATCCCCAAGGCGTTGCATCAGCGGTAACTTTAGTAATTGGATGGTTATTATTAAATTCGGGAAATGTTTTGATATTACGTAAATAATATATGTTTTTCAACCTTTTTCTATTATTAAATAATAAATCCATTCTATTTAAATGCAAAAGTAATGTAGCGTCAAGAAATTGCAACATTTTGGCCGAAAGTGCCTGAGTATATTCCTTTCTAATAAATTTCCATAACGTTGAAAGCAATTTTGATTTGCTTACTATACTTGAAGAGGAAAGATGCTTTGACATGCAACTTGGAATATTCGGTTTATAATGCGAGTGGAGTGCGCGGCCGTGTAGGGAAACTAATATACATTTTCATAATATTATAAGTTGCCATATAGTACGTCGTCATGTATAATAGAATGTCGATTGTACAATAACGAATCCAAGTTCTTCGGACACATGACCCGAAACGAGGACTCCATGGATCGATTAATCGTTCAAGGAAAAATAGAGAGCAAAATAACTCGTAGACGCGCTCGTACACGTTGGACATACCTAATCAAATCTATGACGCACTCCTTTATCAATGAATGCTCCCACTCCACCAAATATGGGTGCGTATAGCGACGCATCACGAAAACGCACAGTTCACCAATCCGCCTGTTGCAGCCATAATATCGCTGCTTGTATTCAAAACAATAATTATAATCCTTTGCACAAAAAAATGCTAAAGTGATGTAATTCAAAACATGACTTTATCACTTAACCTATGTTTAAATATGTATTAAAGTAAGAATATAAGCAAAACTAGAGTAATTCTGAATAAGGCCCTTTTGGTTTGAAGTGATAATAATGGGAAGTGGTTGTTATTATTCAAAATAAACTATTTTTAAATAGCGTACTTTATATTAAATAACTTTGCAAAATGAACACATTGTCTCATAAGGTTATTTTATTTAAAACATTAAAGTTTATTTAGCTATATTTTTTGTGCAAAACAACCAGTTTTTAAATATGGTTCTTTTGATATAAAAATAGTGTCATAGGTACTTACGTGTATATTTTATTCAAAACTAAAGTACTCCGATATATGGTTGTTTTGTGTATAAAATTAATGCGTATCACAGATTAATTTTCGAGATATGGTACCTTTGCATAAAAGAAATGTGTTTTCAGTTCAGTTGTCGACGCGTAAATGGCAATATGGTGGTTTAGATCATATTTTGCGTGTTAAAAACGAAAATTCAAAACAAACGATTGCGTTGTTTACTACTTTAAAATGCAAAATCAATGAGTGTCTTTTTTATATATAAAAATATGAAGGGTTACGGTTGTATTTTTGCAATAAAAACATTTTTGTTTTTTTTTTTTATTTGTGGCACTTTTGAATTCAAGCAGCGATATATTAATAAAAACTTTTTAAACCGAAACTGACGTACTGGCTGCTTGTCATCGAATTACGATATATATTATTTTAGAAAAATGGAATATAAAAAATGATTGTCATTCTTCTTTAATAAAATCTATGTCATGATTGTATCTTCTAAAATTATTTATTATTTTACACATAAAACCATCAAATTAAACCGAAGCTTAAACACCGCCCAAACACAACCACATTCACTGTCATGATTACGAATAAGAATATATAAACAAATATGTATATCCGACAGTAGATAGATATGCAGCTGCCGCACATTACCTTTAAATTTGTATCGTTCAATGGCTAAACCAATTTTAAGTTTTACTCCTTAACATGGATAAATATACACGCCAGATCAGTAATGTTCAATGAAGTGTTTATAGTATTTTGAAGTGTAGAAAGGCAAGATATTTCAACAGTTATTTTGTACTTAAAACGAAATCGTTAATGGGTTTCCTAATGCAGAGGATACACCTACTTATGGCCACCCACAAAACCAAACGAATAATTGATGTGTACGCGGCCTTTCAAGAAAGGTGAAGGCATGGGAATACACTTGGCACTAACTTAAAAAACGCCAAGATTTTTTGTTTTCTATGGACCACATTACCATCCACACCGAGATAAAATGTTATAAAATTTTATAGAAAAAAACGGACAACAGAAAAATTATTTTACAATTAAATAAACAAAAGAATTATATTATTACAAGTATTGAAGTAAAGTATTGAATTTGGCATGGGTTCTTGCCGTCGGGGGCTTAGGTATTTTCAAGAATTAGGTGACACACACCTCCTCTAGTTACTAGTATACGCAACAAAAGTAATAAAATACAATTATTTGAATATATTGCCACACACCTAAAAAGGCCGTTTACCCCCCCCCCCCTCGCCCCAACTACGTCACGCCACTAAAGAATAAGTATATGTTATATATAGTATATATATATGATGTTCTTATTAATTAACTATAACTATACTATTAATCCTTACTTTGAATGAGAAAAGAAAATTGCCTGTAAAATTAAATGAAAAAAACTCATAATATCTATAGAGGAGTGGCTAAGGGTCAATAAAATCTGATTCCCGCTTGCTTCGCGTTATTTAGAATTTATATAGAATCTAATTATCATTAGAACGATTTGCAGAATGCATTCAATCATCATCATCATCATCAGCCACATAAAGTCCACTGTTGAACTTAGGCCTCCCCCAACGATTTCCAGACGGACCTGTCGAAAGCGGCTCGCATCCAACGTGTTCCTGCGAACTTTATCAAGTCGTGCATTCAATCATATGAGAGTACCTATATGTTTTGTCGGGATCCCTTTCGGAATATATTTTCACCTTTCGCCACTGCTATAGAGACGTGTGGCAAAGAACAAAAAGAGAAATGTATTCTCTAGCTTTCAATAATACATTTCGCAGTTTATGTATGTTGGTCACGATATTGGTTTAGAAGTTATACCAATGTAAAGTGCAATAATTTAAAAGGGAAGTTTTGCAACACGCGCAAATCTATTTTCCTTTTTAACTTTAAAATCAACTATTCTTCGGATATTATCGTGGTTATTATATTTTAATTTTCTCCTGAGATTTCGAAGACTTTGCTGCCTTCGAGGAATAACCTCGTGACGTCAAAAAAGTTTAATTTTAATGTCTAACATTCGCATAAACATAAATCATTATTCGTTACAACTNTATTAATATTATTACAATTGTTTCTTTCTATGTGACATTGACGAATATTCGCATACATTTATTTAAAACTAAGCATACTTAAAACTTTAAATGGAAACCGTTCTTATCTATTCTTAATTCCTTTAGATACAAATTATTATTTAATATCTAAAATATTTTTGTTATAAAAAGTAGGAAAGTGTATTCTTTGTACCAAAGGCTTCGTTCTGTGAGCTAAAGGTTCCCTAAGGCGTTATAATAAAAGACCTTAGTAAAATAGACTGTAAAACTAATGCATATTTACCGCCCGGTTGAGTAGAAAGGATAGGTAACACGATGGGTCACTTTTCACTAAGGAAAATGCTCTATTTTCTTATGTATATTTAGATCTCTGTATGCTATTTTGATACCTGTATTATATGAAGTATTTTAAAAAATCGGGTACAGAAAGTTTGGGGTTATGTGACTCTGTTATAACGGCGTATTTTAATAAATAATTGTAATTCTCAACGTAGGGTCTATGTCCAGAAAAAACAATCATAATAAGTTAATTCTCAGGTCATTTGTAAGCATGTTAAATAGTCTTCATTCTGATTGATCCATTTTTGTTGTCATTCGAGGTTGTATTCAGTCGTTAGATTCTTCGAAATTCAAAATAGTTGTTCCAAAAGCTGATGCATCTTGTTTCTTTTGTTGTGACATTTTTCAATTTGTGTTAAAATATAAAATTTTAATATTAATACAATAAGAAAGACAGTGAGGGATGGCTGGGTATTCTATTTATATTAAAATTTGAAAGTTATTTGGATATTCGATGGTCATTCATGCGTGAACTGCACGGGTTGATTTGATTAATATTTTGTGCAAAAATAAATTTTATTTGTCTTAAATAATAGACTATTTTTTATCTAGTAAAAAGTACAAGGGTGTTTTAATTTCGGAAAATTGATTTTACGCGGCCGCAGCGACCATCAAAGGCTAAAAAAAATTGAAAAATTACAAGCTATAAAAATACACAAAATATTCTGCAGGGATTTGAAACATTGGCCTGAAAGTTGAATTAAAGTATGATTAAATTCTCTGGCCAATTTAATATTATTTGAAGAGTTCTTGTGCTTCATTAAAAGTAATTAATGGACCGTGGTGGGTTTTTAACAATAATATATGAGCAAAGTGCATAAAACATTACGAGTATGCAAATTGCTAGCTGCAGTAGCGAGAAAGGATAACAGTGTCACAAGATTTATGCAAAACCTTTTTGTACAAACTTTTTGAGTATGCTTGTTCCAGTAATTTTGTTTACACAAACCGTATATCCTTTATTTCGTAAGCTATTGCATAACATAGACTTTGTAAAAAACCTATCACCCTATTACCTGCCAGTGCTTTTTCTATATGAGTCGAGTAGCGCAACTATACTTACATACATTTTTTCGATCACCTGATAAAAGTTTTTTGCTAGATAAATATAATAAGAACAAATAAAAAATGACAGTCGCATAAATAGAAGTGTTCAATTGTCTATTATGATCAGTCATGTTATTTTATTTGATAAATAACTTTTATCTGACAATTGACTCAACCCTTCTTTTTGTTAGCAACGATAAAATAAGTAATAAATACATCATATTTTTGTTGTATTAATGTAATGTACAAAAAATGCTCAATCTAGTTATCTAACTTATATGGAAATACGGACTTGCTCATTATAATGACTTCTATGACAAATGTCACCCAGTATAACCAACAAGGCTTGGTATAATTCTGGCGATCTTTGGATCTAATGCTTTTCCTCCTACGTAATATTTGGAGTAAACCTTACGGTCAGGTCAATTACACACGCTCCTACTAATTTACAGGGGACAGATATAACTTGCGTAATGTTGGTGTGATTATATAATTCTGCCTACCTCTGAAAAGGAAAAAGGCATCGCCTTGTATATGTAGGTCCATTAAAACTCACTCAATCCAAGATCCACGATAGTGTTCTAAAATAAAGAAAGTACTCCCACTTGGAAAGTGTCTCCGGGCTTAAAGAAAATCTTAGTTTAAGACGTATCAGAATCCATTTAGGGTTACCGTTCCAAGTACATAAAACACGACAATTTCATTTAAAAAGTTACATTTTGATTTGGACCATTAACATCAGTTAAGAGTTATCAATGTTTGATATTTGTTACGTCACACATAATACTTGATAAGTACTTACATAATAAGAATAAAGTAGTATTCATTTTTCTCGAGTAGACACTGTGAGATCGTTCTGGGTAGAACGGAACACCAACAGCTAAAAATAAAAAAAAAAGTTTTATTGTAAAATCTAGGTAGATATTGTAACTTTGACTTTTCGGATGACCTACACCTTAGTCCGTCTCGTGACCACGAAGACTGCAGACTTTGAATCGTCGAGTGAGAATTATAATATAAGTAAAAACCGCGATAAACTCCGCAAAATAGTTTTACTTCAATGTCGTACATTCGCGTTAAGGCGATACCTCAAGGTCCATTTTCATACATTTTGTTTCACCTTTAATCTGGGTAACTAAACAAGTATTGGCAAGTAAAGAATTTAAATTCACGTCTAGTTAGTGATTAGTTCTCGCAGTTGAAAGAAAAACGTAAAAATAATTAATAATCATGGATATTTCGGCCTTTAAAATTTAATATGACGAAACCTTGAGGTATCGCCTTAACATAAGAAATCATTACCCACTCAAATGTAACAGTTAAATACATTTATAAATTTGAATTTAGAATTCTTAACCAAAGAATATCTATATTTCATATCAAAGTGGCCAGTACGACAAAACGACAATTTCATATTAAGGACCTAATATAAAACTTTTTATTTCATGTGTTTGTGTCTTTATAATAATTAGTCCAATTTTTTTTCTTCTTTATTCCTTCATAAAAGTATATTCTGAATACGATTATATTTCTAAAACGTTTGTAGAAAAACATTTTCAATTCTTTAGAACCTTTTATCTCTCACATATTTTACGATAAATTCGTAAGATGTGAACTAGTTTATTTTCAACCTGCGCCAATATTTAAGGACTATAAATATATCGTAAAGGCGACATTAACTAAATTAAGATCGGGTTGTGTGAAATTCAAATATTCTCGGTAATGGGTATGATATATTTTGTAAAATATGGTTTGCCTGCTGGATATATTTTATAACTGCCCGGATAGCGACCACCGCACACAAGGCGTTAAACCCATAGTGGCCTATACTCGTACAATTTCACATAACAAGTACATATTGGATACCAATTTTGGAGTCGGTGCCTAATTAAAATTGCTAGTTAGCTATATTTCTTGCATAGTCCATCTATGAGCTAAATTTCTTTCAAATCAATTAAAAGGAGTAGGTTTGCGTATACTATTAACAAACATACACAGTGAAAGGTGTAATACCAAGCACATGTATGGTGTTTCATCTTTTTATTGCCTCTTTTTTCGAGGCAGGGAGTGTATATCCGGTTCCAAGAGGCCGGCATAATTGTGTCGACTGTCGAGGGGTAATCATCTCTCATCAGTCGACATTCTATTGAACCCCACTTCACTTACCATTAGATTCAGTGGGGTCACTATTCCATGTCAGTATAAATAATAATAATAATTTTGAATTGTAAAGTATTCATATATCCTCGAATTATGTTCGATGACATAAATAATATCTTCCTTTAATTCAGTCATATTCTTTACACGTGTCTTTCGTCATATTATATTAAATTACCATTTATACGTTAAAAATACAGATTTTCTACTTAAACCTGTATTCGAAAAGAAAATTACGCAATTACTGGAGAAATATCAGATCCAACAATCTCATAGAATCATATCACAATTTCGTTCAATTCAATAAAGGGATGTGAGCCGAATTAAGTAATGTTGATACAATACAATGTTTCGTTTCGTACATTTTGTCTATAGTTCTAAATATAGTCTAATACGTAATATCACAGACCCTAGCTTAATAGGATTATTGGAAGTAACATTGTATTTATGTATAGATATTTACTGACCTATACAAAGAAACAATGTGATCTCTATTTCAGTAAATTTTTATGTAGCGGACCAAGGACCATTGTGTTTATTTCTTCCGACGTGTGTGTTCCTACCCTTGATGGATTGACGTTGCTTTTGCCATATCAAAATGATATTCCAGACTCCATCTTGATATTCAGCAGAAAAACCCAACATTTTGAGTGACTCGGGATTTGAACCCGTCACCTCGGAGCGATTGTCGTACCGCGCACGCTACAATATGCCATTGTGGCAATTTGATTTTAACTAATAATAAACGGGACGGGAAATAATTTACAATCTTCAACTATTCATGTGGATTTTTTCGTATAAAACTGAATCGTACCATTAGTGACAAAACGACCGCTTTAACTTATTTGATGGATTGCACAAATGGATAACTTTTAATAAAATATTTATAGAGAAATCCACATAAATATACAAATACTTCAATTCTACTTTTGATAAAAACGGAAGGTTTTCCAAAGGTAAGATGCATCCGACCAGCTCTGAATATCATTACGTATTATAAAACAAAGTCCCCTGCCGTGTATGTCTGTTTAAACGCAATATACTCGAAAAATGCCGAATGGACTGCGATGAAATTTAATTTACATATAATCTAAGACCTTGGGAAGGACAGGTTACGTTTTATCCCGGAAATGTATAGCGGGACTTTTCGCCTGGAAAAACACTTTCACGCATGCAAATACGCAAGCAAAAGCTAGTAGAGTAATAATTAAATGTGATATTGGATACAATGACTTATTGCATAAGTTCTAGTATATGATTTTGTAACAATAGCACATATACAAATAACATTTTAAGGTTAGCAGTGGTAAAATTACGTAAAATTTTCATGTTGAGCAAAATTCAATCTTCCCTACGTTTATTTAGACAACAAATTAATTAGAGTTTTCATTGTAATGGCTGTAATTAGAAGCCTGGGCTTCGTATTTCTAGTTGTGAACTACAAAATGACAATGCTATTTAATGAGCGACATCACGGCGGCAAATTAATAGTGAATGTTTGCTAAATTAGATGCAACCGTTTAAATATTATATTGCAGTCGCGAAGGAAGGAATTTTCCAGAAGGGTAGCCGACGCAATTTACAGGTACTATATAGTATATACATATATATACAGGTAATATGCATAAATGAAGTCTGGAAATAGATTTAATTATAATTCGATTTTACATAAATTATGAAAGGGAAGCCGGTAGGAATCGGATTATATGGACCCTTCGCGACAGCTATAGTGCATGCATAGTCAAAATTCGATGACCTACTATTTATCTTATCTTATTTCTTACTAATATTATAAATAGGAGAGTTTGTCACAAAGTTTTAATTGTAAGGCGTTTGGATGCTTGTTAAAAGTAAACTCTGAACGGATTTGAATGTAATTTGGCACACATCTTAGATTAACACATAGCCTACTATTTATCCTGGTAATTTGTTCCCGTGAGTAATAATTTATAAAACGAATAGATGGCACTGGCGTCAGCTAGAGCTATACTGTTTTAAGAACTTTTTAAACGCAAAGACTTGTCACGGACGCATCCGCAAGAAACACCTAGTATTAAAGTAAAAGTTATATCTAATAACACCACAGCCAAAAAATATAATATAGCAACATAAAATGAATCTTGTTTTAAGATTTAAGGAGATTCAATAAATCTTTAGATTATTATAATTTCACTTACCAGACATAAAATTGCCTAAAAGGCTCATGTATTTACAAAGCCATCCTGTTAATCTGAGTTCATTAAGAACCCTTGCTTTACAATGTTGCCGAAAGGCCAAGGGGAAGTAAACTGTAAAAAACATTAAAAAATGGGTTATTTAACATCATCACGCCTTTCCCCTTTTAAGGGAGGCAGGCTGGGTTTACGCAACTGAATAATGACTCGAGAAGCCGCCCATACAGACATTTAACATACCCATATCTCGTAACCTATCGAGTACCTTGTTGTACCCTATTACCATCTATACTTATCAGGGTCTTGTAAATATAGATCCTCAATCGAATTTCATAATAGTTTCCCTTGTCTATATGTATAGATATTATTATAGTAAAGCCGAAACTTACGCATAAATTTTGTTGTCCATAGAATATTCTGCGAATTTCTGTATACACTCTTATTTTTATATATTCTTTACAGATATCAACAAATGTTTAGAGATGTTAAACTTGTCACCGTCAAGTTATCGAAACGTTGACGTCGGCGACCGTACGGGGACAAGCAAGAAGGTCTATTCGAGGAGGCCCTGGTATGCCCCTCCGATAGACCCGGCGGAGATCCTGAGGGAACAGGAACAGTATAATACAGGTGAGAAGGAATTTGAACCTTAAAGTAATAAATTCATTTAGACATTTCAAACTACAACTAGATTGCTCACTTCCACCGTGTGAACTACATTTCCCAATATAAAAGTATGTTTAAAAGTGTTAACAGCCCATATTATGAAATACTTAGTCTGGCCATAAATACTGTTACACTTAATTATAAAAAAATATTACATTTGAATTTCGAATCTGTCATTTTTATACGATTGTTCATTGTGTTTTCTCATTTTGGCGCCAATACATTGTAAAATATTTTGCGATATTAAAATGGTGTGGGGTGATAAAGAGAACCGAATCGCTGTGATAGCATTACACAAAGTAGGTATGGAGCCAAATGCAATTTTTAAAACTCTCCATACACTTGGTATTAGTAAAATGTTTGTGTACCGGGCTATTAATAGGTACAATGAGACCTCCTCTGTTTGTGACAGAAAAGATCTGGCCGTCCACGTAGTGTTCGTACGAAAAAGGTGGTCAAAGCAGTAAGGGAAAGAATTCGAAGAAATCCTGTCCGAAAGCAAAAGATTTTATCTCGGGAAATGAAGATAGCACCTAGAACCATGTCGCGTATTTTAAAAGATGACTTAGGACTTGCAGCCTATAAGAGACGCACTGGCCATTTCTTAACTGATAATTTAAAGAAGAATAGGGTGGTAAAATCGAAACAACTACTGAAGCGGTACGCAAAGGGAGGTCACAGAAAAATTTTGTTTACGGATGAGAAAATTTTTACAATTGAGCAACATTTTAACAAACAAAATGACCGTATTTATGCTCAAAGCTCTAAGGAAGCTTCCCAATTAGTCGACAGAGTGCAACGTGGACATTATCCGACTTCAGTGATGGTTTGGTGGGGTGTTAGCTATGAAGGAGTGACTGAGCCATATTTTTGTGAAAAAGGTATCAAAACATCGGCACAAGTGTATCAAGATACCATTCTTGAGAAGGTAGTTAAGCCCCTTAACATCACCATGTTCAATAACCAAGTATGGTCCTTCCAGCAAGACTCGGCGCCGGGTCATAAAGCTCGGTCCACGCAGTCTTGGTTGGAATCGAACGTTTCGGACTTCATCAGAGCTGAAGACTGGCCGTCGTCTAGTCCCGATCTTAATCCGCTGGATTATGATTTGTGGTCAGTTTAGAGAGTACAGCTTGCTCTAAACGCCATGATAATTTGGAGTCCCTAAAACAATCTATACGATTGGCAGTGAAGAATTTTCCCATGGAAAGAGTGCGTGCTTCTATTGATAACTGGCCTCATCGTTTAAAGGACTGTATTGCAGCCAATGGAGACCACTTCGAATAAGCTTTTTATATTTTTAATTGTTTTATATTTATGTATTAAACTGACACACTGTAAAAGTAATAAATGTTATTTGCAGTTAACAATTTTCTTTTTTCTTTATTACAATATTTATGGCAAGACTAGGTATATGTCTATTCCGTCAGCCATTTGTTCAAATACTTCTTAATACAAAATCTCAAACCGTCGCATGTATAATATTAGTATCATTTTTAATTACAGACTTCATAGTAAATTTGATTGAAAATATAATTAAAATAATTAATAATTTGTGTAATAAACTTAACCATCCATGCCAAGGTTTGTTAGAAAAACTTCGGTTGTCTTAATATTGTTAGAAATTTCATATTGACTACAATATTTCTTAAGAAAAGTTTTCATTAAATCATTTTCGATAAGCGAGATAAATTCTAGTTACAGATTGTTTTAAAAGAAAATATACGTTTTAGGTATATCTGCTTTCATGAAAGAAGTATCAATATTTACTTTTAAGGTTCAAGACATTTTCTATTAATGTTAAAATTTCTAAAACAAGTCGAGAAGCTTCGTGCTCGTCTTTTAAATATCTGAAGATTATTTGTTGATGTAACAATGAGGTCACATTAATTAAATTGCCCTTATTTTTACACAAAGAATAAAAAAATAAAGATACAATTCCAGCGAAGTTTGGTCTGTATGATCGGAAAATCTTTAGAAAAAATTAAATGTTGATCAATCAATAGACGTTTTGTGGCTGATTAGACATCATAACAAAATTTGATATCTTTATACTAAAGAGGATTTAAATGATAGACTCCGATTAAGAATAATATAATTTCGTTTCTATCTCCACTTCAATCGTTTGTAAGTGGGCTCGTAGTTCAATAGGCAATCAATTCAGATCGCTCCGAACCATTACTTGAGATATTTATTTCTACAACTAAAATCTAGATTCTGCCAACTATTCACCTTTTCTTTGCGTACTTATTTACGTTTATTTACTTACCAACTGTTTATTTTGTAAGGAATTAGCTAGAACTTTAATAAAAATTATATATTGACTATTGATGTATTGTTGTGCCATTTAAGTAATAACCATATTATGGACTCTAAAGATTTACTAAATTCAACATCTAGCAAATATAACTCAACGTAAAACATCGCGTTCTTTTAATTTAGATTACGGTCCGGAATACAACACAGGAACCGAAGACGTAAACGACAAGCAGGCTGAAGAATATTATGTTGGACATCAAGATTACGAAGATCCAGTAACCTCAAGGCACGTGGAAGTGTTGGGACAATTAGAGACCTCTTCGGCGAACTCGAAATTTGAGGCAGCGCCTACAGCAACTTCTGTCTCTGAGTTCTCCATTGCTAATGCTGTGAACTTGCGAGGTGAGTACTAGTTACTAAATTATCCTCAAATATATTCTGAACTATGACCATTCTCCAATACAGGATCAACGCAACATACTTCAAGTATGTTATAAAAATCATTTGATTTAATTTTAGAAGACGTTAAGTCTAGGGCATCCAGTTCCGACCAAATTGTACCTATTAGAGAAATCCAAAAGAAATTTTCGGTTTGATTTCTGGATCTGCAGACACACTGACTGTACTGAGTCTTTTATTCATAGTAACAATACACCTGATAGTAAAGCTAGACTAATAAAGGATCTTTTCGCAAGCGCTAAACATAAAACATGATAACCACAAAATAAACTCACTGCTGTGTTTCCAGCGGAAAGTGTCAGAAGTGTGGATAATTAAAAGCTAAAAATATCGTAGAAGTGTAAATAAGCCAAGAAAACGTAATAAAATACCACTAAACATAAAAAAAAACCTCTACTTGATTAAGAACGTACCGTATCGTGAAATAAAAACAAATTACGGCCGTTTCCTTCACAGTATCTTACAAGAAGCATAGCATAAAGTTAAGTAATCAAGTTATACGTCCCTCGAAAGTAAAACTCTAATAACCCAAGAATTTTAGAATATATTAATCTCCTCAAGTGAAAGTCTACAGTTACTAAATTAACATCAATTTCAAACGTTTTAACAGAGTTTATTAAACGAAACCCCGAAAAAGTAAATTTCGGTGGTTTTACTACTATCTTACGAGATCTCAGGTGATTTCGCTTCGTATTTTTATAATTCATTACATTTTAGTACACATTTCTGCGTAGACACCGTCTCCTTTTAATCAAATTTTGATACCTAGTGCTCCGTGGACAATTGCGAAGACATTATTCACGAGGTGACCCAATTAACACGTGACGTGATCAGGACGTGCAGTTGCAACAGCCCAAGCGAGACATCTGAAGGATTAGTTTCCAAGTTGTTTCAAACATGATACGTGCAATGAAAACCGAACGTAAATAAGTTATGAACTATTAAGTACCGTAAATCATTAAACTAAGTTTAGTTTTAGGATGGTTTGAATTTGAAATCTATCTGTGGACTGTATAGTATATAAATTTGTGTACGCATGTTACTTATGAACTCCAAAACTGCTGGAGCGATTTTAAAGAAATTTTATATAATACTTGCTTTTGCTCGCGGCTTCGCCCGCGTGAAGGTGTTTTCCGGGATATTTTTTTTCCCAACTTACTTGATTTGTAACGTTATATTATGACCAAATTACACAATATAATCATTATAAATTGTAGCCTATGTGTTATTCTCATTTATAACCAATATTACTGTAAAGTTTCATCCAAATCCATGCAGTAGTTTTTTCGTGAAAGAGGAAAAAACATACATACATACATACATCTATACATTCATTCTCACAAACTTTCGCATTTATAATATTAGTAGGATTCAGATTAGCCCAACGCTGCAGTCCGTTTCACACCCAACTAGGCTACGGCCGCTTGTAGAATATAATAACGAAAATATTAAAAAGAATCGGTCAGTTCACATTCACACAGAATTCAAATCCGCAAATGGACTAATTTCTAAACTAAAGCTAAAAGTTGTTAATAAACCAACAGACATTCTCGCCGAAATAAACAACCAACTGACGCGATAGGGGCGTACCCCTGAATTAATGTAAATGTTTGGATGGCCTGCTAATATATACAGTCTAGGTCTAAGAATGACGCTCATATAACGCGAGTGTCTAGGAATTTACATAGTAAAAGGAATTTCTGTAACTTATGTGTTTTGTTATGCGTTGTAGTAAATAAAGTTGATTGCGTCTTTTGCTAAAGTAATCACTTAGTGTTACAGTAATTGTACAAAACAAAATGTCTACGGCTCGTTTTCGTTATTTTGCGTCATATGCCTCTTAGCTAGTAGAAATATAATATAATTTAGGAATAGCCTATTTGCATGTAGGTACACTACCTTAAATTATTTATAAGACATATTTAAATGCGGTTTTAAAATTAAACTTTTCTCCCGATGCGACATTTCGATTGCAGCCTTCATGGTCACGGTGAACTGTTGGTTGTCCCAAAAATCAAAGTAACATTTTAAAATTATGCAATATTATAATTTTTTTAGCTGTTGACGGTCCGATCTTTGCAAAATGAACTTAGAATCTTTTTTAAGTGACAAAAAGTAACGAAAGTAATGCTCCATGCACGTCTTTCAATTAAATATTTATCAAGCTGAACAAATAATTACTTCAACTGTAAAAACAGTAATTGAAACGTTAATCGCAAAGTATCTACGTTGGCTTTGAATTAATAACCGAATGCATAATTGTAAATTGAATACCGCTAATGTGTGGCAACTTTAAAGCGCTTATTTTGCAACTTATTTTTACCCAGACATAAACTAGCAAATAAAAAATAGTCTTAAGTACTACCTATCTACGGGAGGTAACGAGAGTAAAAGGGGCGTTCCCGCTGTCCCACAGCAAAATTCATAGAATCAGTTTTATAAGTCTTAAAGGTAAGCCGATAGAAATCGTGTTATATGAACCCTTGCTACTAATACACTCAAAGCGTCGGCGAGTCAACTAGATTTACGGTAAATTTGCTTATAGCCTAACTGATCCTAACTTAATTTCAATATTCATATCCAGAAATGAGGAATTGCTTGTAATATGGTTTCATCGTGTCCGCGATTCATTAATGGAAAATAATAACCAAATGACCCCATAAAAGTCGCAGGAGATCGCCGGATACGGGCCGCTTACTATAGGTCATCTGGACATCTTCGAGGCCCATGATCAGCAGTGGACTTCCTGCGGCTGATGATAATGATAATGAATAGCCAAATTGTCAAGCGCAAGGGCATCCACTTTATGTATTTTCCATGACGTGTTAACTACCTCGATTGCGTAATTGTATTACGTTTGGGATACGAAACTACTCTGAGGTCTCGTTTCGAATCCTGGGTCGGGCAGTGTATTAGTCTGGAGTATGAAATTTATGCCAGATATGGCAATAGACCCGCCTCCTATCATTTCATCGGATGGAACACACTTCACGTCCATGGGTTCCCTGGTTGCACCACTGCCTACCGCTTCGAGGATAAAAACTTGATATGTGTTTTTTTGTTGAAAGACAGTCGTTTAAGGCACGAATGTGAAATATAGACTGGAAAACGATGAAGAGGGGCAGTGGTGTTGGTCTTAGGCGAGTTTTTCTCATCACACTTATTCATGATGAATGTTCTCCAATCAAGCAAGTAAATCAACCACTGTAGAATAGTTAGCTTGAACTTATTTAGTCTATTTAAGAAGCTAGCTTATTAGATACGATATATTTAAAATATAGAAAAATTAATTGAAATTCGTTCGCATGAAGTAAATAAGATATGTACCTACCTTTCAACAATGATATTACACAGAAGAAATTCTATTGTTTTTCGGTTTAAACATTCCAAACTCTTTGGGGTCTCGTTGGTATGTGATCTATACGAAAGACTAATGACATTTGATAAAATTCATGTCATTTTATAAAATCTAGAAATTTCCTTTATTGTCCGTTTCCATATTAGGATCATAACATATGTCCATAAACGTGCGGATGTAATGAAGCTCGTAAAAATGTTCGTCTCGTCTCATATTCCGTGCCATTAACTCGGAATGTATGGGTTCCTTTTAGTATTTATGTACGTGGTGAAATTCCACTTCCAAGGAAATATTGAATAGTATTGAGGTCACCATACCTACGATTGCTTTCATATATGAAGTATATTTAAATATAGTCAAGACTACAGAAAAACTAATTTCAATAATAATAATAATATCAGCCCTGTATTATATACTTGCCCACTGCTGAGCACGGGCCT
This sequence comes from Manduca sexta, assembly GCF_014839805.1. Lineage (NCBI taxonomy): Eukaryota > Metazoa > Arthropoda > Insecta > Lepidoptera > Sphingidae > Manduca > Manduca sexta. The sequence continues at coordinate 5,813 of NW_023592632.1, read as the reverse complement.
CCTCTACTACTGAGAGGGATTAGGCCTTAGTCCACCACGCGACGATAGCCTAGTTGGGTATGGAACGGTCTGCCGAGACGAATGTCCGCAGGTTCAAATCCCAAGGGCACACACCTCTGACTTTTCTAAAAAATCATGTGTGTATTCTTTGTGAATTTATCGTTCGCTTTAACGGTGAAGGAAAACATCGTGAGGAAACCTGCACATCTGAGAAGTTCTCTATAGGAATTTCGAAGTTGTGTGAAGTCTACCAATCCGCACTAGGCCAATTTCAATATCAGATGGTAATTCGTATAGACGGAATTTTTAATACATAACAATTATTTTTATTATACGCGGACGCCATAGTCACCTCACTGCACTTGAGAGTAAGTGACTCAGATGGTAATTCGTTTAGACGGGACTTTAATACATAAGCAAATTAAAAAGTTTTGAAAATAAGCCACATGATTTCTAATAATTCCGAAACTATTTTGAAATACGCTGTACGCTGTACTATACGGTGGACGCTGGATGAGGAGAGCGGAGGACCGAACAGCGTGGCGCGCTTTAGGGAGGCCTATGTTCAGCAGTGGACAGCTGTAGGCTGATGATGATGATGATGATGATGATTTTGAAATAAATATTTTAATGAATATTTCAATTTTCGATCGCATTCTTAATAAATATTCCATGTCATATAAAGGGCTCATTCATGTTACATTTTATTCGACTGTTTTCGTAGTTGTGGCAATTTCACAGTAGATAAATTTTATTTTTATAACAGCAATGCAGCAGATATAGTATCAAATATAAACACTCATAGTTTATGATGTTTTAATCTATTTTGTTGGCCATAGGTCAAAATGGAGCGATAAACTATAAATATCAGTTAGAATTTAATTGTTAAGGTATAAATATACTTTGGTATTACAGTGGGACCAACACCTGAACTCAGCATAGCGTAACACTGCATATTATGCGCTGGTCACTAAAACATTTATTACATGTTGAGTCTTGTAATGCTTATTAATAAGGTTCAGTTTGCGGAACACCTAGTTTTTACTGGTGGCGGTCGCTCATATGTGAGTCCGCCTGGGTAGGTACCAAGGCATTGTCTATTTCTGCCGTCAAGAAGCAGTGTGTAGTCACTGTTGCGTTTCGGTTTGAAGGACATTGTAGCCAGTGTAAGTACTGGGCATAATAAGACTTAACATCTCATGTCTCAGGATGGCGAGTGCAGTGGAATACCAAGCAATACTTTGTAATTCAAGGTGTTGGATGGTGTTTCTTCTGTTTATGCGCAGTCGTATCGTTTACCATCAGATGAAGGGCAAGTTTCGTCATTGAAAGCAATAAAAAACTAGCTCCAACATTTTATACAACTTTCATATGAGAAATTTTAACAGCGAAAGAAATTGCAACGAGCATCAAAATGTTCATGCTACAGTCGTCCAAATTCGCTAAAACATTACTACAAGCATAATAAATAACAAATCTTTCTTTGCAAACAGAAGCAGTGCTGGTGGCATTGGGAGGAGCGAGCGCTGCGCTGGTTCTTCTGATCGTGATGGCTGGTGTGTTCGTGGCTCGCAGACGCAAGAATAGCCCCCCCCGCCCCTCTCCACCGATACTGGTCTACCCCCGCACGACATCTCCGCACCGTGTTACATGTAAGTTCTTTATTTTGTTGTCAGGAAACATTATCATCAGTCATCAACTGTAAAAGTAATAAAACATAACAATAACATCAGCCCTATATTATATACTGTGGGCTACTATGGCGATCACATAATATTTACAGATCATAAATGAATTAGTATATACACACATTTTTTATACTTGCTAAGCAATAAAGTGGGTGCCCTAGTTTCGCCTCTGCATACCTTCGGGGATAAATGCGTGATGTTATGTATGTATCTATGCTAAGCAAAGCGACCCCACTGTACCTGACGGTAAGTGGAATGAGGTCCAATAGAATTTCGATTGACGATTAAAAATCTACACTAGCTATAAATCGCCACAAAGTGAGAATGTCGGTGAAGCGAATTACACTAACTCATAAGTGAGATCTTACGTATACCATACTTATTGGTATTGGGCAGCAAAGATTTCGATAGTCACCTTACCTAAAGCATCCCTGTTTTTATTTTTTGTAAAAAATGTGCACAGTAATGGTAAGTTTGACTGTTACCGTCAGTTAGGAACTGGTCGTATGAAATTGAAAGTTACAGCAACAGTAATTATACAATATTTCTAGACAAGTTTAAAGTGTTTGAATGGAACAAATTCGGTATACAGCGTCTCAAAGTACGCTAAATACGTGTTAAAGCGTTTGAACCTCTAACCTATTTACTTGATATCTCCGGAAATTATATATCCAGTGAGCGTTACTGAAACCTGTTGCATGGAAACCGTAGTAAAGTTTTGATATATTAGTAACCAGATAATTGGTCGTGTTTATATTACGAACGATAATTGTTTATGTAGAGTTCTTGATAGTTTATTCATTTAGGAAATATATGCTATGGAGTAGTGAGCCCAAATGCGGTTCTATCGATATGAATATCCATATAATATAAAAGTCTATAATATATATCGTAACGTTAAGTGTACAGCTCAATATTAGAATTCATTTTATATCTCAATATCAAGTTGAATATACAAAACATAAATTCACGCCTTTATCCGCGAAGCATTAGGCACATCAGTTCAACAAACTTTGCCGAATATCCTTCCGTCTCATTATGAGATGGGTGATGCCATTGATTCTTATCCAGACCAATTTAGGCAACTCTATTTCAAATAGAAATGAATATACAATTTTTTGCTGACTAAAAGACTTCATAGGTATATAAATAAACTATAAATTATGAGTATTTCTCCAAACAAATATACGCAACGTAATAGTATATATGAAATATTTTAAATTTTCATACATAATGTTATTTTAATCAAATAATACAATAAGTATTAAGACCAAAAAAAAAAAAAAGATGAGACTAAATGTTTTTAACATTTCCTAAAAACTTTTCGTTATGTACATTGTACATTTATTTTATAAATACTCATATCAATGGACACATATAATAAGGTTACTTAAAAGTTACGACACAGAACTTTCCAAGGACAAAGTTTAGTTATAAAACTAGCCTCATTCGTCCCCCATCAGACCAATTGATAACAAGCATTAGCTTCTAACGCAATTCCCTCATTGTTACAGGAGAAGTTTTCTCTTAAACTTTTCTCACAGATGCGACGCCTACATTATCAACACAGACAGATCCTTATTGTTTACTTGAAGGTATTTTTACTCATTGACAACAAAGGATAATGTATTAGAAAACATTTTGATTATTTTTTATTGGTTTGAATGACGAGACGAGCTTGTCGTTCGAATGATTGTAAGCGATACGACCGCACATAAACAGTAGAAACATCATCCAACACACTGCGCTATTCGATACTGTGACCATGCTTGTAACGTCTCAGGAAAAACAATATTGGTATGTATAATGATTTCTTATGTTTACTGAATGTAAGACATTAAAATAATACTATCTTACGGATTTTATCGCGGTTTTATATTATAATTTTCTCCCGACCTTTCGAAGACTTTCCAGCCTTCTTGGTCACGGAGCGGACTGAGGTGGTGTTAATCCGAAGAGTCCGTTACAATATATACCTACATTTTACAATTATATATATTTTTTAATTTTAGCTGTTGGTGCCCGATCTACGCAGAATGAGCTCACAGTATCTTGAAATCACAGTTTATTTTAACAATATTTGCATTTAAAAATATGACACGTTGCTAGCACGGTCCTATGATCATGATACTATTATCAAAAGGTGTAATGGGCAGACTCCTCTATAGATCTCGGCTTCCATAGCTATGTCGGAAAAAGGTCTTACGAAATTTATTTATTTTAAACCACAGAAAGTTTTTTAGCGTAAATTAAAAGACGCAATTAATATTAATCAAATGCAAATACCTTCAAGGTAACCTACTTTGTAGAGACAAGAGTTTTATCCGAGACGTGACCACGGATCGGCGATGCCCGTTTTCTTTATAACGTTAAAATTAAATATTAATTGTTAAATAAATGGAGAAGCAGAGAGCCGTTTAACTTTTATAGTACAAACTGGGTCTTGTTAATCCAAATTTGTAATGGCTTCGGTGGTCTAGTTGGGTTGTAGCTTGTAGACTGCTAGGTCTTGGATTCGATTAATAGGTGGATATATATATACAAGATACGCAAATGTAATCTCACTAATTAAAGTCATGGATAGTACTTGTTGTAATAACAGTAAAAAAATAATACATATTATATTGTTTTACAGCAATTTTCATCTGATATTATTATAAATTATTACCATTTTGGATTTCCAATATAGCGGAAATTAGTTATTATTAGTTATTATTAGTACTTATAGCTAGTATCGTCGCCTAATGTATCTACTTATTTTCAAAAATCTAATTTATAAATTACAGTGAAATTTACGAGTTTAAAAAAATCTACATCTAAATGTCTACTGCTAATATTTCCTTCATATTTTGCAAATCTATACTAATATTACAAAGAGGAAAAGTTTATTCGTTTGTTTATAAGTTTGTAGGGCTAATCTCTGGAACTACTGAATCAATTTTGAAATTTTTTTTACCTTTGGGAAGCTACATTACTCCTGAGTGCTATACGCTATACTCAGGAAAATATAAAGCGAGACTTCTATTCCGAAAAACCCTTTTCACGTGGAAGGAGCCACGGGAATAAATATCATCATACTATACATTATACTATCCGTAAAAAAGTGTTTTCTAGGTATTTTTTTTCGGAGATAAGGTTTTGGTTGTTGGCCGCACTGCACGTGTTTTATTTAGCTCCGTATTTAAAATCGTTAAACTGGTTAAAAGAAGTGTATTACTCCAAAACTTTATATTGACTGAAAGTGTAAAAAATAATCTTTCTTGTGATATAATCACCAAAAGTGAAGTGCATTAGCAAATTATTAGCTATTTAAAATTAAAATCCTCAAGCAACGCTTCGCATGGCAACGGGTGCCTCGCCGCGCTGAGTCATCGCATTCCAGCGCTCGAGTTGCAAGCCCCCGCCGCGCTGCACCCCCGCACCATTCTTTCGTCGCTCATCAAGTTTGTCGCTTTTAATAACTTAAAATAATAACAATTAAAGGTGTTAACACTGACGCTTTTAATAAAACACGCTTTGGCTTGGGGTTTTTCACTGCTATCTCTAACAATAAAAGCTATAAGGGTACCACCGATCAATATGGTAAAAAATTGCACAGCCTGTAGCAAGACCATAAGAATTAACCAGCTAATTAACTGCTGCAAATGCAACTCTTGCTTCCATCTTTTATGCGTCAATATGTCAAATCATAGCAAGGTAACAGAAGATATAAAACTCAGTTGGGTTTGTTCGACATGTCGCCACAAATCGCCTACAGGTGATAAGTCTGAGTTGCTCCAAACACAATCGCCTCATAATGCCTCTACTAACGATATACCCAGTAGCAACATCTGCCCAAAGAAAAGCTCAGTGCCTTCCTCGGCCAACACAACTACAGCAGCGGAAGTACTGCTCGGTCTGACAGAAGAAATTAAACTTTTACGAGAGGACATGGGCGAACTCAAAAACCAATTTAAATCACTAACTGACTTACTAACTAACTGCAACAATCGGCTAGATAGATATGAGGTAAATCTAGGTATCGCCGAAACAAAAATCCGTACCCTGGAGGAACGTGAGACTAAAGTGGCACACCTCAACGAGACAATAACACAGCTCCAAGATCAACTAAATCACAAGCCCAAG
>NW_023592631.1:0-11712 GCF_014839805.1 Manduca sexta | reverse complement strand
CCAGCTACTACTAACTAAAATTAAACTTATTACGGAATTTTATGGTTAAACACTAACTTATTGATTATTTTATGGTGGATTGATACGTTCTTGTTAATAAACTTTGTGTATCAGGATAAACATAATAAAAACAAAACAGTTTTTTACTTCCTACAGAGACCTACTTCAAAAGAGATTATGGATCATGTAGCAGCGTAAGGGTTAACGCCACTATAGAGGAACAGATGGTTGCGTTCCTCTAAAGAGGGAGATTCCCAGTCAGGCAGATGTTACACCTGACTAGCCGCAGCCCCTCCGTTGATTCCTATTCGAGGTGGTATATATGTTGCACGTCGCGCAAATTGTGCAAGCGTGATTCAGGATCGATGTCGCCATCTATCGTGATTGCTTGGGTAATATCACCACAGTTGTATCACTGCATCGATCCTTCTTGCAGTTCCAACGATGTTGACGAGATGGCGGGTTATGCACTAATTGTACCGCCACAGATCACACGTCCTATAATGGCATCTTTTTTCTTTTTCGCAAAAGCAGTGGTGTGACATAGTCGCAATTGGCTAGCTAAGTATACTAAATATTGAAACAGGGTGTGAGGCGGGTACAATTCCAGACGCCAGAGACCGCGCAGTTTTCCAATACTTTGCCTAACTTGCATGCTTGCTCGCATCCGAGACCGCAGCATAGTAGTACCTACTGCGTGCGCAATACACCAAGGAGACATTGAACAGCATAACAAAAAAAACTAAAATTATATTCACGAAGTTATCGAACCCATTGTGCGGACCACAGACAACATAATCGGATGTTGCCGAACAAGCTGATGTAAATAACGATGAAATATAATTGTTTTTTAATATATTAAGCAATTTTTCTTAATGCGAATCTAAACATGTTATAATGTAGATAACGGTCACAAGAGCGGAAAAAAACGCTGCGTTCTGTATTTTTTCTGTTTTATCAAGAGGTGGCAACAGCCTTAATTTTTAAGTCTCAGTCGCAGTTCCGTCTGCGAAAATTTTCCTGAAAAAGTCTGCAGACGTTTCAAGTACATATATGTACTCTATTTTATTCTTGACATGGTTTATCCGTATATAAATTTTATCAAAATCGGTTCACCAGTTTTTGGCTTTACATGTAACATATAGCCTTCGATAACTTTCCCAAACTTTCGCATTTTTTATTCCTGCAGCAATGTGCCAGCAGTGTTATGTTCTTAATTGAAGGACGGTTAGCCAATGTAACAACTAAGCACTATGCGGCATGACATTTACCAACATGTGAGCGGCTTGTTCGTCTCGCCGGGCAGTTGTATAAAAAAGATCGTAACACGGGCGTCGGTGTGGCCATGCCTTTAGTATACTTGTTCATATAAATGTGCTCAGAATATAATTAACTGTCAAGATAAACAAGATGGTGAAGCAATTGACACTTTTAGTAATAATTGCTGTTGTGCTAATATTAGGAGAAGTCTCAGGTACCATATGTTTTAAACACTCAAGTGAATAAAGACAGAAAATGTTTGATAATAATATTATTTATTTATTTTATTTTTACCATGATGTGATGGCGGGAAGCCTTGTTTTAAAGGGTATTTATTTTGTGTAAATTGTAACATAGTTATATTTTTAAGAACTTCAAGCATATTTCGAATATCGTGTAAGCATCAAAGGGACCTGGGGCGAGGGTCTGAACAGTGATTAAGTCAGCAATATTATTTTTTTTAGATAAATTAGTAATAAGACCGACATTTGTACTTCCGGTTATTTCATCATCTCTTTTGTGTATTTACTTTTCTTTACGGTTTTGATGTACAATAAAGAGTTTAAATATATAAATACTAATAAATAAATTTTGTAAACATACATAAGCTTACGTAAGTATGGGAGAAAAGTTAGACATTTGATTACGTTTGCTGACAAGGAGAATGAGCGGATAAAATAAACTAAAATTGAATCACGTAAGTAATAATTAAACGGTCCCTTACCTCAAACCATGATTGATAAGATATTGAATAACGCATCAAATAAGGAACCGAATTCTGTTAAAACGTAGTGTTTATTATTCATTGTTTATACCTATCTTTTGTATCATTTTTCAGCACACTTCGTCAAAGTCAGGGAAGAAAGATGTTTGCAACCAATTCTGCGTGGTGAATGTAATGACTATCACACAAGGTATCTGCAAATGTTATAATATTATATTTGGACAGCAAAATATTTTTTATGCCACCGATATAGGCCTATGTAGACAGCGCGTTTTCCGCGCGTTTTTAGCGCATATATTATGATCATAGTAGGAAGAACTGTCACCTACATTGCTCCCTTCCGTTTGCTTCGATTGGACGCGCGTCGTCGACGCGTACTCAATTTAATAATCATCATTGCCTCTGAGCTACGCCGTATGCGTACCCGAGTATTAGATAAGTACTAATTAGTGATTTGTCTTTTCAGGTATGCCTACGATCCGGAGATAAATAAATGCGTGAGATTTAAATATGGCGGCTGCGGAGGGAGCTCGAACGAGTTCCTTCACCATCATGAGTGTCGACATGCTTGCATAATATAATTAAATACGAGGATTCAATCAGCCTATCGCCATCTACTAAACGTAGGCAAATGAGCGCCTACCACGCCGGTCCGCTGCCCGCCGCTTTTCAAGTCTAATAAATAAAAAAGTAAAAAAAAAATGTTGTTAAACGGTTTTATATTGCAGATAAATGTACTAAAAGCTAAAAATAATTTCATGGATACAGTCATGGGTACCAATATGTATACATTGTTATATTTTCAAAATAAAGTAACTCGTAACCTACTCACTTTCTGGAAATATCTATGGTCACATAAATTCCTAAAAATGCAATATACATTTATGTAAACACCTATGACAAAAGATGTCATTTTTGAAATATACAAATTTTAAACAAATGCATTGATTAAACTAAAATAAAATCGTGGGGCACGTCCACTTTAAATGTATTTTGGATGACCTTGGGATTAACTGTATCATATTCATTGAATTGAATTTATTGAGTACACCGGCACTCTAGAACTAAGATGTTTTATTGACAAACGTCAATGCTCAAGAATTGACACCCTCCACGGAATTTCTTGGGCGCTCTGTCATAACCTACAAACTTGGCGATACTATTGACTACTATTGGTTTATCTCTCAGATCGGATCAACGATTGAGATGGCGATAGTTTCTTGAAAACAACAGTCAGGTATCGTGGTCAATAATATAGGTAATGAAACAACGAATACAATTTAAGACTTTAAATCAAGTAAGGCAAACAAGTTTATTTTTAAACGGTTTTATTTTAAACGGTTTTATTTATTTATTTTTTATTTTTTATTTTTTTATTTAGCTCACCCCGTTTGTTTATTTGGGTCAAATTTAGTAATTGAAATTTAACCCTCTTCCCGTTAACCGATTGATCTGATATTTGGTATACGCCTTTGATTCTGGTGACAATACAATTATCCATATTCAATATTATTGTGAATCCAAGATGGCCGCCGCTACAAGATGGCGGACAACTTAGTTTTTTCAATCCCATCAATATGGGTATCAAATGAAAGGGCTTGTCAAGTAGAATTCAGTGCACTATACAAAATCAAAATCAAAGATGGCCACTGCTACAAAATGGCGGATAGTGTAGTTTTCAATCCCATCAATATGGGTATCAAAATAAAGGGCTTGGTAATTATAATACAGTATACTATACAAAATTACAAAATGAATCTCCCACCCAAGTCAAGATCTGGTATCCTGTCGAGGACTGTGTGGCGTTAGGGTGGCTAAAAATGATACGTCGCTAGGGGTACACCACCCAAGTTAAGGTAAAAGGTAAAAGCGCGCCGAGAACTGTATGGCATTAGGGTGGATAAAATGATATGTCGTTAGCGTTTTCCCCTCAAGATTCAGGCACATCTTGTTGTAAATAGCCTTGCCCCTCTATTGGACCTCTGGGGGGTCGGGGGTAAAAATGTCCAGTCCTCGTGGGAACAAAATGGTAACAACAAATTCTACAAAAAATAAAAACACAAAAAAAGCAGAAAAAAATACAAAAAACACATAAAAAACAGAAACAAAAATAAAAACACAAAAAAACAGAAACTAAGTACAACACAACGAAAAAGGAGGCTTCAATAAAAAAGTAAAAAAAAATTTAAGTTAAACGGTTTTATATTGCAGATAAATGTACTAAAAGCTAAAAAATAATTTCATGGATATAGTCATGGATCCCAATATGTATACATTGTTATATTTTCAAAATAAAGTAACTCGTAACCTACTCACTTTCTGGAAATATCTATGGTCACATAAATTCCTAAAAATGCAATATATATTTATTTAAACACCTATGACAAAAGATGTCATTTTTGAAATATACAAATTTTAAACATATGCATTGATTAAACTAAAATAAAATCGTGGGCACGTCCAATATCTACAATCGAAAGCCATGGCATGTGACTTCACCCACCTAGTGGTAAGTAGCAAGTGTCGTCCATGAATGGGGTTGACGAACGAAAGTATATAAATCACAAACTGAAACCAAAATATGAACTCATTTGCATGAGACATTTGACGGGTTTTGCCTTGTAAAATCTTCACTACCCTTAAAACTATCAAAGATTATCATAAAGTTATCATTTCATTATTCAATGAATATGATACAGTTAATCCCAAGGTCATCCAAAATACATTTAAAGTGGACGTGCCCCACGATTTTATTTTAGTTTAATCAATGCATTTGTTTAAAATTTGTATATTTCAAAAATGACATCTTTTGTCACAGGTGTTTACATAAATGTATATTGCATTTTTAGGAATTTATGTGACCATAGATATTTCCAGAAAGTGAGTAGGTTACGAGTTACTTTATTTTGAAAATATAACAATGTATACATATTGGGATCCATGACTATATCCATGAAATTATTTTTTAGCTTTTAGTATATAATAAATTTTTATTTTGTTACAGTCTTTCATCTTGCTACAATATTTCGCTTAATGTCTATGCCCTCACCTTATCCGTTATTCCCCACTCTGGATGTATGTTCTCCGCATTATATCAAGTTTATATTTATTAGAACATTTACGTGCGTTTGATGTAATGGAAATGGATGGAATCATTCTTGTTTTAGTTTCCACATACCTACGTAAAGAATTGTACCAGGTAAGTAATGCTCGCGGTTTCATCCGCGTGAAGAACCCTTCCCACTACAAATATCCCTCAAACAGTGTACAGCCTGTATGAATGAATGAAGCCTTCCTAGCCGAATTTCGGCCACGGCGGCCAATCTCAACGGAGATCAGCCAGGTCAAGAGATATTATAGTGCATAAGTGTGCGCGCAATACGCAGGTACACTCACTGTTCCTTCACTCTTATAGTTCGGTGAGACGGCAATCCGACATGACCGGAGAGAGATCAGGCGCAGGACCAACTGCTTTACGTGCTTTCCGAAGCACAGAGGTATCACACCGCCAACTTCCTGACTCCGAGCTGCGACTGAGTAATTTTTAAAATGGAAAAACCAGTCACAATTATTTTGACCTAACCCTGGATTCGAACCCAGGATCTCAGCGCGGCAGTCGCACTTGTACCGTGTACACTCACAACTACGCCACCAGGGCAGTCTATCGTCACAGCCTGTATCGTCTATTTAAATAGTCATGTAAATGAATTCACTGCCCATGAGAGCAAATTAAAATATAATAATAATAAATAAGTCCTGTATTATATACTGTCAAACTGCTGGACACGGGACTCCTATACTACTGAGAGGAATAAGGTCTTAGTCCACTACGCCGACCTAGTGCGGATTGGCAGACTTCCTACAACTTCAAAATTCCTATAGAGAACTTTTCAAGTATGCAGGTTTCCTCACGAACAGCTAAAAAAATTTAAAAAGTTGTATATTTATAAAATGTAGGTAGATATTGTAACTCTCACTTTGCGAATGGACAACACCCTCAGTCTCCCCCGTGACCATGAAGGCTACAAAGTCTTCGAAATCGGGAGAAAAGTAAAATATTAAAACCGCGATAAAATTCGTAAAATAGTTTAATTTAAATGTCTAACATTCGCGTAAACTTAACAAATCATTATGATCTACACGTGTTCCAAAATTTAATTTAAATCCCCCCAGTTGTAGGGTTATCTAAAACATGGTCTTCCAAGTCGTACGTATAAAATTATACGTTTTATGACGTGTTAAAAATATGTTACTAATAATTGTGCCACTACGTGTACCTACCTGTTGTTGCATTACCTATAGATTTTATAGTTACGATATCATCAATGATCTAATTCCAAAAAGTCTGTTTTTACTTGTTACGTTCTTTCTTTTATATATGCCACTATATATTGACAAATGCCACACTGCTATTCATTTAGAATCTCGCATAAAAAGTAGATACCTATGACCTTTAATATAACCTACCTAGATCTTCTTTGGGTATGTAGTTTTAAATTCAAATTCAAATTCAAATTTTTTATTGCTGAATGTAGGTGTAACAAAATGTTTTAATACATTCTACCGGGATAGGTACCGGTGTGCAATAACAATTTTACTACACTGTGTACTCAATAAAGTAGTAACTTTTACATTTCTTTTTTTTATATAGTATGTAATTCATATTATATTTCTTATATATATATTAAATTGGTAAAATTAAATAATGACAAATTTATTTATGTTCAAGGTATTCCTTAGTGCTATAAAAACACTTTGATAAAAGCCACTTATTAATTTTGTTTTTAAATGATTTTAAATGATGGTTACTGACTGTGCCCTCGGAACGTGCTGTATGTGAGCGTAAATCTATTTCAGGCTATCTACACCTCGCCCGATAATTGATACCTTTCCATAACACATTTGCTCATATTTAAATGTTATTATGTACGCTAGCATATCACGATACTAGAACTCATTGGATTTATATTTCAGAATCGAATTACTGAGGTGTTTTTTGGAACGAGGAAGTGAACCGGGACGGATAAGTATGATATAGGTAGGCAGAAATAGATCTGAGTCCACACAAACGTTGTATGGGCATAATTAGTTATTGAATATATCTGGTAGGTCACACATAATCTTTCAAACCCATAAATTGGAAAATTTAGAAACTTTAGTCCTGCATTCCTTATCAGCCACTACTTATAAACTATTTAACTACCAATTTTCGGCAAGTTGACTCAACAACCAACTGGCAACACTGCCCCTAAGTTAGCAATTTTTGTCTTTGATTGTCAAACTCGGAATTGTCATCCATCATTATTGTCACTCGAAATTTCGGAGTGGCGTGAAAAATTCAATAAAAACATCGTGTTAAATTTACCCAAGCAGTATAAAACGTAAGTGATTAATGTAAAATAATAACAATATTAGCAAATGTATTATTAACATAAAGTATTAATATTTTTTATTGTTTCGACAATTATGATTGGAGGTTATGATTGCATTCGTTCAGATCGACGTGTTTTGAGCCTTATCTCGTCGTTTAACGCCGAATGCTAAAAAATAATACGAATTTTACAGTTAATTTACTACATTACACCCAAAACATAAGTATCTACACACAAATTATGTTTTAAAGCTTAAATTCGTACAAATTTGATGTAATATTTTGTCAAAGGCACCATCGTATGTTTCTATCAATTTACACTAACAGCGGGCTTACCGCACTAAGAGCGCAGTTACGATGGCGGTATTCCTTCTTCACATGATTGTATGTTCATTTTGCGAATGCTTACGTATCTTCAATGACTTCGATGACATATGCCTACCGACTATATTACGCGACGGAAGATTGGCATTTGCGTAGTTAAATAGAAACAAAGAAAAAGCGAGACTGGGCCGAGTGGGACATTAGTAAAACCTGGTCTTAAAGAGTATAAAAAAGCAATAAAATTCGAGACTAAATGCTTTTTATTATGATCAGGATGTATATATTTTTGCTCTTTAGTAAGTACACAAGCAAGCTGTCTACTTGATGGTAAGTACCATCTGCCGCCCATGGACTTGCAATACCTAGACACAGCCATGCTGTTGCCTACTGAAAAAAAATATCATATTATTCATTGTTTTAAATACATTATAGCATTGATATGTTTCTACAGTTTGGGACTGATTATATTAAGAGTAGAAATATATTGTTTCCTTGAAAACCAAGATTTGAAAAGAAACTGCATTATATGCACCAAGCAAGCCAATTACATAATTTGATAGTTCCTAAACTTGAAAGAAAATATGTTTTTTTTAGAAACATGTTGAAAATAAATTGGTTATCTAATAATGTTTATCACTGGTATTTTTACTGGCTGATGCGGGATTGGTAATATAGCTTTCAAGGATACTCTATTGAATCAGCTCATGTATAACAAAATCTCTTTTTATTAAAATATTCATTTTATTTAATAATCAGCATATGTGTGTGTACAATATATATTTTGGAAAAGAACAATTGAGTCATGAATAAGTTATTATAGGTAACACAATGCAATCAACTAGAATGGTTTGTTTTACCTGCAATGATCTGCCCTCCTAAATAACTTTATTAAGTATAATGATTATAAATACATATAATAATATGATATTGATATTATGTATAACCTAACTGCTGGGAATGGGATGCCTCTTCTCACTGGTGGGATTAGGCCTTAGTCCACCATGCTGGCCTAGTATGGATTGGTAAACTTCACACACCCTCAATATTCCTGTAGAGACTCTCAGATGTGCAGATTTCTTCACAACTTTTCCTTCACCATTAAGGCAAGTGATAATTCACAAAGAATGAAACCTTTGTATTTTCTATTGTCTTCCTTCACTATAATAAGACATTGAAAACATAGTATTTATCTTCATGTGTAATCACCTTACTTAACTTGTATGGATCAGCATTTGTGAAATATGGAAGACATTGAAATTTGCTAATTAAAACACCATGCTTTCTTCTGTAAATTTCATTTGGTACAATATTTACAAATACTTAAATAAAAATGTTATTAGCATATAAGTGTTGTATAAATATGTCATACAACTTCAGTACTAAGGTCTGTTACATAGTAATTGTGAGTAGATTTTTTTATGTACAGATAAATACTTATCTTTTACATTACTTTTAATTTGTTTTCTAACCCCCTTATTCATAGACTTTTTAACTAAGAACGGAGTAAAGCTGTTATAACAGACATAGACGTTGTGAATGGCTAATATTGAGATACAACAATATTAGCCAATCACGACAGCCCTATGGCTACGCACTACAAAGGCTGCCATGCCGTCAGCACTAAGAAAGAGTGTTGTTATCACAGCTTTACTCCATCCTTAGATCAAAAACGTCTAGGAATAAGGGGGTAAGCTTTGCAGTATTGTATATTGCACATTATTTTTATCTCAAGCAATTTTATAATTTTTTGTTTTTAAAAAAATCAAAAGTAATTTTATTGAGACCAAGAGTTCAGGTAACAACTATTAGAAAATATCTCAAATTTGTTATATCACAATATGTGGAAACATAAGTTCAATATATATTATAACTTTCACATACCATAAGAGATAACCTGGTATAAGATTCTTAGCACACTATATTAAAAAAAAGTATATGATTTTAATTTTAAGCATCTCCTTTCCTTCATTTATTTACTTTCAATTTTTTCGTATAATAATATTAATATGGTTATCCTCTTTATATGTATAGATGTCAGGCCGTGAAGGTGGTAAGAAGAAGCTGAAGGCTCCCAAGAAGGAATCTAAAGAGTTAGACGATGATGATCTAGCCCTAAAACAAAAACTTAAGGAGCAACAAAAAGCTTTACAGGTTAGTATATTATATACATTGTAAGCTAAATTAGTTATGAGTGTTCATAATTGATGACTCCAACTGATTGCATCACTAATATATAACTTTAAAATGTTAATGCTAACCATATAATTCCAGTATTACTATATACTATAATATTAATCTGAAAGTAATCAGATATTTTTTGTTCTTGGGGCTATAGAAAGTATGCATTTTGTCAATCAAAAGCAATTTTAAAAAATGACGTATTAAAAATATAAAAATATTTGTTTTATTTTTGCAGATCTAGAAAATTTAATTAAACCATTATTTTAACATTTCTCATCATAAATTTAAACCTAGCACTCATTTGAATGTATTTACTTTCAGGAAGCGAAGGCGAAAGCGTCTCAAAAAGGTCCCTTGACCTCAGGCGGAATAAAGAAGTCTGGCAAAAAGTGACAAGTTTAAATACCTAATTATAAAAAATCTTTAATTTATAGGCTATTATGGTGTAAGAAACATGAAAGATCTTTGTCGAAACATTTGGCTATATAAAAATTACATAAGAACGGCAGAATACATTACAGTTACGCAATACGATCTTGATCACTAAGCGCACTGCCGTTATGTGTGGCTTTTAGACATTTTTAATGCATTTAAAATGTATGTAACATCCAATTTGGTTAATACTTTCATAATGTAATAAAATGTTTTTATTTAATTCGAATTTTATTAACCTCCTTTTCATGAGAATTATTTGGACATGAACCTAAAACTTAACTTCCTTTGCCAAATTGTCAGATGGCAAAATAAAAACTAACTTCCCGCCATTTCCTATACCAGCCATAAAATAGTATTTTGTTAATTTCGTCATAAATTATATTATGTAATTAACGTTTGCTTGTGAATTCATAAATATAAATAAGAAATGTTTTAAGAAGCTCAATTGAAGAAGTGTTTATATTGGATAGTATAAATATTTAATATAGGCGCCTACCTATGTCAACGTTTCATTATATTACAAGCACTTATTCATTTGGGAGGTACTGTACCTACCTCAATATTGGAATAACAACTTATTAAATTAGTAAGTATACAAGTGGTTAAAAGATTTGTATTTCACATGGTGTAGTGAGTAATTTTATAAGTAATTACATATTATAAAAGATATATTTTTAATTCGCAGTATCTCATTTCTGGGAAGATTAATTAAAGGGGCTTCTTCAGTATTTATAAATCAGTATCATCACCACCCTACAATACCTATAATCTAAAAATGCCTCAAGACAATGTAATTAAAGTGAATCCTGACTTTTTAGACTTCGATGAATGTATTAGTAAAACTGTTTTGTTGAAAACATGTTTATTGATAATAGTATTGCATCAAAACCTGAAAATAGTGCTTCTCAGATAATTCAACAATCCGAGACATTAGACAGTGTAAATAATCTCATTAAAAATGCAATACAAAGTAATCCATGCAACAACCTAGACTGTTTTATTAACGAAAGTGCAGAACTGAATAATGGTCTTAAATCTGATTTAGTATTAATCACTTCCAATAATATACGTAATCCTTGCAACAACGAAGAAAAGGAAGAAAGCAAAGATGATATTGGAAATATAAAACTTAATGATGTCATATCAATAAGTTCTGAAGAAGATTTATCATTATGTTTGCTGGAAAATATAGAATTACTAAAGACGATATCTCCAAAACCAATTAAAGTTGACAATAATGACAGTACCAGAGATCAAAAGTACGATTCGGATTGTAGCGGCTACCACTCGTCAGATTTTGAATTTATAACTGAAAGCGAAGCAAGATTTGAAGGTTTAATTAATAATCGTGCTAAAGAACTACATAAAAATACTCCCTTCAGTAAAACCACATCAGAAATCTCGGGTTATCCCAATT
>NW_023592630.1:0-17313 GCF_014839805.1 Manduca sexta | reverse complement strand
ACACAGGGTGTAGTGCCGCCATAGTGGCCCACGTAAGTGTTTCGCGTTCCGAGGTCAGCCTGTGTATTTCCGATCCCAACAAGCCCGCATAATTGTGTCAACTGCCGAGGAATAGTCATCTCTCGTCAGTCGATTGGACCCCACTCCACTTACCATCAGGTGCAGTGCGGTCCCTTTGACGTGCACATATAAAAAAAAGACGTAGCACGCGGGCGAAAGCGCAAGCAACGTCCAGTATTACGTAAACTCTTACCCAAAGGCTCGTTCACCAATTCCAGTAACTCATCGACGGTTAGTTTTGCTGTGGCCTTCTTAAACTGCACCACTCGCTCGGAGAAGAACTCCCAAAACGACAGGCCTTTGGGAGTTGTGAACAGCTCCTAGGTTTGGAATTGTAATCTTGATTTATACATACACCATTTATATATAACATTTCGACTTAACGTGTGTTTAAATTAACACACCATGACTATATTTTTAATAGGATGCAGCATAATATGTTTGATTAAAGTAATAGTATGGTATATAGTTAATTAAAGCTGACATGGTCACAGTCCTCACACACTTAAAGAATGTTTTACATTATTATACTCGAAGTGACAGATATAAGATAAGATAAAGTTTATTAAAAAAAAAACATACAACATAAATGAAAAAAAAAATTAAAGTTTGCTAGAGTACTACTAAGTAGTTCTGAAATGTGTTATGTTCTGTGACTTTGTTGATGCGTGATCATTGCATTGTCATGACGACTGACATATGTTCATACGCAGACAGTACATACACGCGAAATTTAAAAGTGTACACCAGCTTTAAATAATCGACCTATAGTTATAATTTTATAAAAAACTTGTCCACTTACCTTCATATTCTTGTACAATGTATCCGCCTGGACCCTTATGAGATGGGCCTGCTTGCTGAACAGCAGCGCGGCGCTCTCGCTGAGGTCCCAGGAGGTGGTGTTGCCGACGTACGCGCGCATGCGCTTCACCGTCTCCAGGCACGTCGGGTGTTTGAGCAGCATCAACGGCTTTACTTCCAACTCTGTTGATACGTTATGTTTCGTCGAGTTTCAATAAATATTTGGGACATGTAGATAAAACATTGGCGAAGGAGGAAAATTTTCAAGATAACCTGAGACAAAAATATTTGGGACATGTATATAAAGCTGGCAAAGTAGTACAAAAGGTAACCTGAGACAAAAATGCCTTGGTCAACATATCGGGGCCAATTTAGCAGAAAACAAAAGCTAAGACAAACGTAAATAAACCTAAAAAGGAAGCCGGTAGGAAACGGGTGGTATGGACGCTTCGGCACTGATATTAATTTATTTATTTATTTTGAGAGTTTACAACAGAGAACACACATTGCATTATTTTCACATATAGCAGTATAACGGCAGAAGATAACTGTGTTTCTCTACTTACAGTAAACTACAGCATGCATCATAACATGATATTAGTAAATTTTAATTTTAAAGATTATTATTATTATAGCACGCAGCCGACTATAGAACAAATAGCTAAGCCATTTGCTCGTCGAAGGGCCTCAACATTCAAATACAGTATCAAAATGGTCTAACTTTCCCACTTACCCATCATCTCGGCCAACAGCTTCAGGCACAGCTCGGTGTCCGCCTTCTCAAACACAGGCACGTTTTTATCTTTGCCTCCAATTCTATCAACTTCATCTCTGTTTTCAGGAACTGTACGCGGGATTTTTTCTCTTCTGCAATAACAAAAATATTCCATAAGTCTTCTGGCATTATGTGTGACAGTTTTTATTTTATACGAGCAAGCGAAAGTGACCTCACTGCACCTAATGGTAAGCTGAGTGAAGTCTAGATACTGTAGGATGATAAGAGATGATTATCCCTTGCCAGTCTACACAATTATGCCGGCCTACCAGAACCATATGTAGACAGGCTGATCCGGCGATGTACTAAGGGCTGTACGAACACCGCTCGCAGTCTTGTATCAGCAGTGACGAGTGAGGGAAGATACGGCGGAATAGGCAAGATGCGGAGAGCATCGCTGAGCCAGTCGTGGTTTGGCTCTTACATGGACCAACTCTGGCGGGTTTTTTAGGTGTACGTTGATCGCTATATGGTCTGATGCAAATATCCCACCACCAATAGTTAACAAACACAAGCTAATTACCTAGTATTATAAAACCAAACCATTGTATATGTTTACAGTAATAGTTAATGTTTTGTCACACCATGTTGACTAATATTTAACGTCAGAGGAAGCGAGACAAATTGTGTAGTTATAAATTCTTATCTATGCTGTTCGCTCTTATGCTTACATGTGCTTGGTTCTACACTAATGTCAATCGTTGTCACTTAAATTACTCTTTGTCATTGTTTTAGTTCACTTCGGGTCGAAGGTTTTATCAGGGTCCGTTCAAGTATTGCGTAATGCAATTTTTTCTTGTAAAACGTTACGATGCGATAGAGGGGCGGGAGGGGATTCTCGTACAAAGCATTATGTAACATTGTTTTTTTTATTTTAAAACAATAACAAAGGTATTTTAGCGTTTTTCCGGTATTTTGCGTAAAATAATTGTGAATATTCCAAAAAAAAATTCACTTTAGAGTTACATAACTTTTAGAGGGCAGGGGCGTACAGGAAAACGTTAAGGCGCGTTACATGCGGGGTGGGAGGTCAAAAATCTTCAAAAATTGCGTTAAGTAATAATTGAACGAGCCCCTTAAGTAATGATAATATTTTTACTCTCACCCACTAGATAGATATTGGCAAAATCACCAATGAAATGGTGGAGCCATTTTTAAAAGAAGAAATAGCTATAAAAGTTTATTCCTAGAAGATAGGTAAACAAGCTTCTTACCAGTCTCACGTTCCTTGTCTAACGTGGCTTTCTCTTCATCAGTCAAATTCAGATCCATGACGAGCTGGCCCAACACCGACTGTGCTGTGATTTGACCCTTTTCTGCAAGATGAAATTTGTAAATATTGTTTATATGTGCATTATGATTGTTACTGCCACATACTTTGCTTAAGGTCCACTATAATGTAAAAGTGTCCCTGTATACAGGGTTATTTTTACATTGCGTTACTAAATGAAAGCACATACTCGTCTTCCCTTTTGCTGACATTGTGCCAAAAATCATCCGTTAATAACGAATATTTTCACCAAAATCCTGGTTTTAGTTTTCAGATTTTTTTATCATTTTGTAATTTAATGAGAATATAGCGTGTGCGTGAGTGTATTTCTGAATGAAAGTATGATGTTACTACTGCAATGAATTCTTTTAAAGTAGAAAAGTGGCATTAGGGCGCGTAAAACTAAATTACTTTTTATTAATATTTATTTTGTTCGAAACTTACACTTTTTGTTTTATATATATGGCTCAAGTAACTTGTTGTGAAGTGTTATTTTCAAGTAGATACATAAGCCTGTGGTTTCATTTAGTAAGGCGATGTCAAAATGAGCCCGTATAAAATACTTACCCAACTGACTCTTGAGTGTGATGGCATTGGTGGCCGCTTGTTTGTCCCATTGCAGCCTCGTGGACTCGTTTTTAAAGCTGGCTGGTTTCGGTTGGAACAGCTTGATGCCCACGTACTGACCGTTCGGCAGATATGCTATCAAGATGTTGTCTTTCTCTGGATCTTCTGCAAGGGAAATCATGCTGTGTAGTATTAAAAGAGACCTTATGTAGCTGGCGGAACGTGGTGAGAATAGTTCTGCCTACCCCCTATTTTATTAATTCAAACATAAAAGATTAAAATCAAACTATTTTATCGCGGTTTTTATATTAAAAATTTTTCACTACGTTTCGAAGACTTTGCAGCCTTCATGCTCACGGGGCGGACTGATAGATAATATAATAACATAAGAAATCATTATATAAGTTCATTATGTTTTTTATAATATGGTATTTCAGAAACCTTATTCTTACACTAAAAAGTCGTTATGCTTATGGCGCGCGCAAGGCAGTACCTTAATATGGTTTTTAATTTAAAATGTGTATGGTGTTATTTCTATTTTGGGCTATGGTATTATCAAACGTGTAGCTTATACGTCTCATTAAGCATTTGCATATAAAAAACTGAGTACATTTAAGACATACCTAACTATCTATATATATTTTTTACTGTTATACTGATATTTATCATGCACCTACTTAATTAAACAAGGAGAATTTATTTGAATTACTATTCTTCCGTGATTAATAATCACGGTTACTAATAAAATTTATTTTAGTCAAATAATGTGTATCCTTTTGAAAAAAGGTAAGTTATATATTTGTTTCATATATTACCTATGTTACAATACAGACCTATAGTCAAAATAGATTTACTGTGCTTTCAGAATTCTAGTCTGAGTTAAAAATTGTATGTAACAATTTTGGAAGAAAACAAAACGTATCAAAATCATTTATTCATATTAATCAAAATCTTATTTTCTTCGGGATACATTTGCAATATTCTCGCAATAGACTCCTTTTCCTCGTCAGTCACTTCATCAACTAATCCGCCATTTTAATGTAATCAGAATATTTTTTATGATATCCTATATCTCCAAATTCCGTTGACATCACAACTGATTTAATATCATTATCAACTTTACAGTTCATAAAAAGATTTAAAAAATCATCGCCTTCCAGTATTATGTTAGTTGGCGCGATAAGACTGGTGGAATCTAGATTTTTGTAAGTTTTCAAAGACACCACAGAGTTTGAAGACAAAGTTCGATTTTGAGATAGATCGTTAACAATCGACGCTTCGGATGCATGCGATGTTAAAATTACATCATCATCGTTTAGTACATTCGAAGAACCCAATATTAAGCCATTGAAGGACTCGTTTTTCCTTTTTATACGCTTTTTTTTAATTTGTTTTTGAAGGCGAAGCTGTTTTATCGCTTTTAGTCTCTTCAATCAGAGATGTGTTTTGAATCATGGGATATGATTGACTTAAGTTGTATCCAAAGTTATCTATTTGTGAGAATCTTTCCGTTATGCTGCTAAATTCCTGAGGAATGTCTGATTGAAGTAAAGATTTATTAATTGTATTTTCATTTGTAACATGTTGAGAGTTTTTGGTAGGTGGGACGAATTTCGCCTTTGATGCTGGCTTTTTACTTTGACAGTTGGACTTGCGTTTTTTAACGAAAGATGGAACTGTTTTTGATGTCGATTCGTTACGGCTTTGGGTTTCCGCGCTACAACAATCATTATTCTTTTTTTGAGTTAATTTTTGATCTGAAAACAAAACGAACTGATCGTAATTTTGGACAATTTACAAAACAGAATTTGGAGTCCATATTGAATTGCGATAGAAACTAATTGTGTGAAATATTCACAATTTTATGAAGTTTATTTGAAACGGACTCTTTAATATACTAGTGAATAAATATTGAAGTAAACAAAAGATGTCCGATTATTGTGTCTATATCAACAGATATTATCTTATTAAATATTGGTATATTTGGTAGTTTGAGTATATTTGACCATTGATGTTATTTTCAAAATTTTCAACGCAGGAATCAAACCGCAATCTATCTTTTCCCAGCCAACCAATATCCCGCTTGGCAACTGACATGAGTAACAACCAGCTCAAAATATATCACTTAATATTTGTTTGTTGAAATAAGTTTTCAAAACGTTGTAATCTAAGAAATAAACATACCATTGGAAACTCTCTCATCTTTATAATTATTTTCAATATAGTTTTCATATCTTTTCAAACTTGATACAGTTGCAAAATTGTCATCATATTGGCTAAATATATCTGCATTAAAACTCAACAAATTCGTTTCTGGCGCGAAATCGTCCATTTTTATAATTGACACGAAACAACAAATTAGCGTGAAAACACATTTTCGCGGCTATTAGCAATAATTTGAATTTAGAACACAATTTTGTTTTAAATTTATTTTTTCAGTTCGAAATGCCGAGCTGTTTAAAACAAAATGTTTAAATAAATAATAATATTCAGCCAGTGTTTTATGTTTTAAACCTTGCTTCATAATTAGTAATTATATTTTTATGTTTTTCAACAGATATTTATAGTTATTCATATCGCAACAACTATACAATGTTACTCATCATTGCAAAAGTTTTAATATAAATAATATAGCAATGTACAAAGAAATACAAAACTTCAATTACTCATTTCGTTCTTACAACATTTGAAAAAACTATTACTATAAATGAGTCATAAATGTCATTTAAGATGTAATTTGGTTCTCTGGTCTTCAAAACGGATGAAAATGTTAAAATCATCACTATTAATACACAACTCATTTCAGATCTTACCTGGTTTAAATGGTTCTTTCAAGTCTTCTAACTCGGACTAGAACAAAGAAATAATTTATATACAACAAACTTTTCGAAAGATCATTACATCAATTGTCAGCATCGTTCAAATTGAAAATCTAAACGTTTTCATGACGCACGTAGCTTGCAAGGTGCATCTCACAACACCTTCAGTAGTGGAATTGTTAACATACATAAAGTCTGCAAATTTATTGCAAATAGTTGTAAATTTACGCGTAAGTATGACGTCATATTTACGTGCAAAAAAACACAATAGAAACACAGCTTCATATTAAAATTTTGTCTTGAACGCAATGGTGAAGACCTGCTTGGAGAACTGTATATACGGCCTTACCTGTGAAACAGCGTTGAAATGTTTGACAGTCTTGTCCTTATCTTGCTTCTCTTTCACATTCTCCTTGTCCTTGTCTGACGCGGGCGAGGCGCCGCGCCGCTTCTTTGGCGCTGGAGAAGGCAGCGTTGTGTTGTCTTCCGTCTGTTCATCTATATACCTGCATAAGCATTAAACCAGGGCATTATATATACCTATCCTGTACTCTATACCGCTCTGAATGATGGTGATCAGGTTTTATTGTATACAGGGCCGATTTTCCAATCGTCAGGAAAAGTTATTTTATAAATAAATTATAACTTGACAAAAATCTAAAATATTTTGTGATGGGACCATTTCGAGAATCATTTTTATTATGAAAAAGGAATCACGGATATCGGCCAACAATTCTCAAAGTAAATAAATAAAAATACAAAAATACCAATTGAGAACGTCTTCTTTATTGGAAATTGGTTAATGTAAAACAAATTGACTTTATACACACAACTGTCATTATCATTGCGCTTGTGTTGTTCCTTATCCTATAAATAAATTTTATCTGACGTTTGAAAAATCAGCCGACACAAAAACATCGAGACATTTGAACAAACAAGACAAAAGTGACGTTTAAGCAATCAAGACAATCGAATAATGTCGAATTCGCCCATCGATATTTCATAATATAAATGAGCACCGGGCGAGAGCAGTCAACAAAAAGCCAGGCCTGCCAGCCCCCTCCCTCTCCCCACTAAAGGGTACATGCAAAAGTAAAAAAAAAAACAAGTTTATTTTACGCATTTGCCCACCCGAACCACGCTACGCCACTGTATACATGCATTACGTTTAATGCTTACCATCAAATGAATAATCTAGGAAAAGTCAAACCTTATTCATAGACTTTTTATCTAAGGAGAAACAGACTTAATATCACAGCAATGCTCCGTCCTTAGATAAAAAAAAACGTCTATGAATAAGGGGGTAGTATTATATTTTTATATAATGTACGTCATAATCGCAAACATGGCTCAATCCTTCGAAGCCACATTTCGGCAAATGACATTAATCTATGGATCAATCATAACATGTAGACTTATTCTAAATGTCTATTGTAAAATAAATAGTAAATCCAATAATGAAACGTACTTCCTTTTGTCAGCGAATGAGAGCCTTTTGGTATGAGTAGCATGAAATTTGAATTAAAATGGACACAGATGAATGAAAATGATTCAATAAAAATAAAAATATTTTACGAATTTTATTACGGATACTAGCTTTTGCCCGCGGCTCCGCCCGCGTTATGAAGTTTTTCAGGCTAAAGTTTTCCGTTATAAAAGTAGTAGTTTCCCGGGAGCCTATGTTCTTCCCAGGGTCTCAAACTGTCTCCATACCAAATTTCATCTTAATACGTTGGGTAGTTTTTGAGTTTAACACGTTCAGGCAGACAGATGCACTGGAGGTCTTTGTTTTATAATATATTTTTAGAACTTTTAAGAGGAACAATCCCGTCATACATCATTGTTGCATAACTCTAACCGTTTGCGCAGCGCACGCAACGGAAGCTCTCCAAACTAATAAATTGTCCCCGTTTTTGCAACATGTTTCATTTTCTGCCCGTTTTGTCATAGCGTGATGATATACAGCCTATAGTACTCACAAATAAATGCTATCCAACACAAAACGATTTTTCAGTTCAAACTGGTAGTTCCTGAATTTAGCCACTTCCGTTCTATTGTTATAGCGTGATGATATATAACTTAGAGCACTCTACAAAAAGGGCTATTCAACACAAAAGATTTTTTCAGTTCTGAATCGGTAGTTCCTGAGATTTACTGCTGCTCGCGTAGATATAGCGTGATTTATTACAAATAGCACTCACCTCTATTAAACGCGCGTTTTTCGGTAGTTCTGACAGTTATGCCGTTCGCTATTGATTATATATAGCACACCAGTGTTATCAACGCAAAGAATTTTTTCGGACCGGTAGTTCTGATTAGCTGCTTTGTCATGGGGCGTGATGATATATAGCCTATAGCACTCACGAAATAGGGTCTCAACGCAAAAAGAATTTTTCAGTTCGGACCGGTAGTTCCTGAGATAAAATAAGAATAAACAGTTTTCAGCTTTATATAATAGTATCTATACTATTATATAAAGCTGAAGAGTTTGTTTGTTTGTTTGTTTGTTTGTTTGTTTGTTTGAACGCGCTAATCTCAGGAACTACCCGTCCAATCCGAAAAATTCTTTTTGCATTGGATAGCCCTTTGTTCGTGGAGTGCTATAGGCTGTATATCACGCACCCAATAGGAGCGGAGTGGCTAATCTCAGGAACTACCGGTCCAAACTGAAAATTCTTTGCGTTGATAGTAATTTAGTTCGTGGAATGCTATAGGCTATATATCATCACGCTATACCCCATAGGAGAGGAGCAGTAATAGCTAATCTCAGGAACTAACGGTGCACACTGAAAAATCTTTTTGCGTTGATAGCCCTTTGTTCGTGGAGTGCTATAGGCTATATCATCACGCTATACCCAATAGGGCGGGCAGTAATGACCTAATCTCAGGAACTACCGGTCCAAACTGAAAAATTATTTTTGCGTTGGATAGTACTTAGTTCGTGGAATGCTATAGGCTATATATCATCACGCTATACCCAATAGGAGCGGAGCAGTAATGGCTAATCTCAGGAACTACCGATTCGAACTGAACAATTATTTTGGTGGTGAATAGCCCGTTGTTTGTGGAGTGCTCTGAGGTATCTATCATCACGCTATGACCAATAGAGCGGAGCAGTAATGGCTAATCTCAGGAACTTACGGTTTCAACTGAAAATTCGTTTTGTGTTGGATAGCCCTTTATTTGTGGACCGCTATAGGCTATATATCATCACGCTATGGCCAATAGGAGCGGAGAGTAATGGCTAATCTCAGGAACTACCGGTTTGAACTGAAAAAATCTTTTGTGTTGGATAGCCCCTTTGTTCCTGGAGTGCTATATATATATATCACGTTATGACTATAGGAGCGGAGCAGTAATGAAACATGTTAAAAACGGGGAAAATTATTAGTTTTGAGAGCTTCCGTTGCCTGCGCTGCAAACGGTTAAAGTTATGCAACAATGATGTATGACGGGATTGTTCCACTTAAAAGTTATAAAAATATATTATAAAACAAAGTCCCCGCTGCATCTGTCTGCCTGAACGTTAAACTCAAAACTACCCAACGTATTAAAATGAACTTTGGTATGGAGACAGTTTGAGACCCTGGAAGAACATAGGCTCCGGAAACTACTACTTTATAACGGAAAACTTTAGCCTGAAAACTTTATAACGCGGCGGAGCCGCGGGCAAAAGCTAGTAGATTATAAATTTCTTCCGACGTTTCGAAAACTTTGCAGCCCTCGTGGTCGTGGGGCGGACTGTGTTGGTCATCCGAAAAGTCAGTCGCAATATCTACCTACATTTTACAATTATACAACTTTTTTCATTTTAGCTATTGGTGGTCCGATCTACGCAGAATGAGCTCACATAGTCCTGAACGTCGGGAGAAAATTAAACATAAAAGCGCGATAAAATAGTTTTATTTTAATGTCTAACATTCGTGTTAACATAAGAAATCATTATTAAAACGATTCAATCTAAAATTAACCAATTTGCGATGGCACACTTTTATTTTTCGGCTGATTATTAACGACCCCGACTCCAATTTACGATCCGATCCCGTGTATAAACCAATAAAAAAGTATGACCCGACAGACGTTATCCCGTCTTCACTATGAATTTGCAGCGCGCATTCTGTCAATCGCTGACAGTTATTTCACACAATTGACAGTTATATACAGTTAGTATTTTCGTTAAGTTTTCTTAAATTTTCTAATTTTCCGCGAAATTTTTTGATTTTTTTTTTTAAAAACGACCATAACCTGAAGTATGTAAAATGAAAATTTTTTATGATTGGTGGATTAAAAAGATACATAGAAAAGCGATTGGGCTCGTTGTTTGAAAACGGCGGTTAATGGAAATATTTTAATAACCTTTAAGCTGGTGTTTTATAGAGTAGAAGCTGGGGCCTGATAGCAACTTGGGTGGTTGTTCTTTTAGACTTTATATTTAATTTGATTTTATTGATTGTTTAATAACTTAAGTCTCAAATTGTGGATTATATATTTTCGTTCAACTGTGTCCTAATGAATTAGATATTATAATAAAGTAATCTATGATAAATATCCACTTTTTAATAAATGATCTGGAAATCGAATCCAATACCCTGGGAGCTTACTTTGTAACTAAACCAAAGCAACATATACAAATTGATATATTACAATGAAGCTATTTTAATCGATGAATGATTGAATAAATGAATGAATGAATAACAATATTAATGTGAACGCATTTTACCTCTTAGGTCGTATCTTTCTAC
Organism: Manduca sexta; assembly: GCF_014839805.1. Lineage (NCBI taxonomy): Eukaryota > Metazoa > Arthropoda > Insecta > Lepidoptera > Sphingidae > Manduca > Manduca sexta. Next base: position 6,279 of record NW_023592630.1, on the reverse strand, counting down.
CACTCCTGCTGACCAACTCCTCATCCTTCTTTTCTTCTTCGTCCTCTTTGGCTTCCTCCTTCTTGGCTTTCCCGCGCGGAGTCTTAGGTTCTTTGATCGGCTTGGCAGGTTCCTTAGCCGGCGTCTTAGCAGCTTCTACTTTGGATTTCCTTCCTTTTGGCTATAAAAGTAAGTTATAATTTACTGTCCTCGCCTTTTATTACATTGTATTAATGAATGTAGTATGGTGAACTGGGTGAACTGAAGCCTTATCCTCTGATAGTGTAAACTCGTAACACGACCGCATTACGTTATCTTCGTGAAGCATGGAATGATATTCTGTATGCAAAATTTGCTTTGTCTTAAACGCGACACGGTGCGTTACGTCTTATAACGCATCGTCAAAATAATGTGTAAGAGAATAAGGTTCCTGCGCGTATATCGCTATGGGCAAGGAAGAACGTGTTTGTTCAAAGGGTTGGGTGATGGCGCTATTCTCAAATTAACACACATCACTAGAGGTGCTACCAGGGCACCCACTTTTTGTTTGAGCAGAAAAACCCAAATATCACTGCCCGAACCAGAACCCAGAACCTCAGACCGCTTCCGTACCTCGCATGCAGTACAACTACGCCACCTAGACAGTCTCAAAGTAAATTTACGCATATTTTTCTTACGATTAGAATTTGATTTTTGAGCTAAGAACTTTTTTCTAGAGCCAAGTAACTTGCCACTGCGTTTAATGACGACAAATAAACAATTATTTATACAAATACATACAATTACCTTTCCCTCGTCAATAACGAGTGCACCAGTCTCGTCCGAATCCTCCACACCTGTCTCGTTCTGCGGTATGTTTGCTGCACTCTGTAACAATTTGTGTAATCGTTGTTTTTATGTCCAATATTAATTGTCTTTATTTATACAAGAGACTTTTTTAATTAATAATTAAATATCTCGTGTAACTTGACTTATTAGAAGCGCAACTATCTTTACCTAAGTTCGTTAAATTTGTAAAAGCAATTTATAACATGAATTATTTTTGTATATCTATATAGTGGACCTCAGTGTCTTCATGACTATGTCAGTCATATTATGGAGAAACACAAGTGTTAAGTAAACCAATGCCATTTGTATAAGTACCTATAAACATATGATTTGCCCGCATTAGAAAGTTTTTCCCTGATAAGTTTCGCTTTGTATATTTCCACAGATAAAAACTTTTATTTTAATCAAAAGCACTTCAGTTTCTAACAGTATACATAGACCAGTATATGTGGAGATAAGTTAACAACATTCAGTACGACAGTACCTCGTCAGCGGCAGTGTCGTCGGCCGCCGTGGTGTCCGCCACTGTGTCGTCGGCGCTCTCGTTAGTTGTGTCGTTTGCCGCGTCGTTGACAACTTCAGCTGACTCCTGAAAGTAAATTCAATTTTCATCTCTACGGCTAAGATATTAAGACTATTTTTTACATTAGTGTAGTGCTTGCCGCAACGCATGTAGCTACTGTAACTACTGGACATAATAAGACTTATCATGTCTTCGGATGGCGAGCACAGTTGAATACCAAACAATAATTTGTAATTCAAGGTGTTAGATGGTGTTTCTACTATTTATGGTATCGTATCACTTACCATCAGGCGAAAAGCAAGCTCATCTCATCATACAAAGCAACAAAAAAAAAACTTTTTGGCTTTCTTTTGACTTGCTTTCGATATGAAAACTTGTTTTATTAATTTAACCCTACAAAATTCACTTTAACAGTAATACCGATATTAAGCTGTGATTGTATTGCAGACATCATTTTTAATTTACATATTTCAAGACATCTTAAATGTCATGTATAAGATGGGGGGTACTTAAAAACAGTCAGTTGGATGTGCTCTTAAAAGGAAGTGTGCTGAGCCAGAACAATTACGGAATTTATGTGAATTCATAACATCTATATATATAAAAGAAAGTTGTGTTAGTTAAACTATTTATAACTCAAGAACGGCTGAACCGATTTGACTGAAAATTGGTAGAAAGGTAGCTTAAAACCAGGAGTCAGTCATAGGATACTTTTAACCTGTTCCCACAGGAATGGGACGTGACATAAAATGTGGTATAACAATACGAAATTTGGTATGGAGATAGTTTAAGACCCTGGCAAGATTATAGGCTACTATCCCGATAATAAGTATATAGCCTTTATCCCGAAAACTCCTTGACGCGGGCGAAGCCGCGAGCAAAAGCTAGTTAAATACGAAAAAAAAAACCTGTCCATGCAGGACTTACCTCAACAGGTACACCAATGACCTGCTCCAAAGGCACGTTGTTGGCGAAGTCGTATTCAATCTGCTTGACGCCGTCGTTAAAGTCGCGCCGCTTCACCGTTTTCGTGAGGAACTTTTCCTTGTTTTCCGCGTAGTCGAATATCATGTTCGGCGCTAGGTTCGCACTGAAACAACCCGATTAAAGTTGTGTAACTGGTGTACTGTAGGCTTTATTGCTTGTATGTTAGAGTACACTTTGGCATGTAAGTTTACTAGGACTACTATTTAGAAAAAATTACATACTGTGTTATATGAAATGTTTTTACTGAACTATTGGAGTTATTTAGTCCTTTTGTGCAGTATATGTTGGATTGTATTACTAAGATGATTGCTTATTTTTTAACCAGAAGTGCAGTCAGCACATAAGTATCTGAATAAATTCAAAATTTTAAATCACGCTTATACTTTTGCATTACTACCAACATTTACTTATTTAAAAAAATAAGGCATTGACTTCACTTCACACAAAGTTTCTTTTTTAATTAAGATGGCTGACTGCACATCTATTTTTTTTACCCTTTTGCCAAATGATCTAATTGTAGTGGTATAAAACATATTTGCAAGAAAATACTACGAAGTTAGTCTGAATTATACAACCAAAACTTTTCATAAATACGGATTTGCATTCAACAATCAATACATGCTATGCCAGAAGCTTGATTAAGCATGGACACATTTTCTAATTACATTCCAAACTTATACAACTTTAATAAGGTTCAAAGTAGCATACTAGAGAGTAATCAAATGTCGGAATACAGTTGAAAAACATTATCTAGCTTACTAACAAGATAATACTAGTATATCATGCCAAGTGGCGAAGCTTGCCTTGAAAGGGCCCTATATCAAAATTGGTGTGAACTTTAAGGGTGCCCATTTAGATTAATGTACAGGCCAAGATGCCCCTCACGCTCAGTGACCCACATTATAAGTATGGTTGCAACTTTGCCCTTGAATACATATAAGATAAATGCTGTATGTAAATTGTTGAATGCCTGTCATCAGACTAGGTTTCTTCTTTATTACTGGTCTTAAATCGAAAAGGAAAAATGTGTTATAAAATATTTTCTAAGAGTATCCTAGATCTTATTCATTAGACCTTTTGAACATGAAAATTTTACTATAAAATATGATTTAACACTTACGTTTCCCCGGTCCCATAGAAATATACAAAATATTTTTTTCCATTGGGTCTTTGTACCTGTAAAACAGTTAAAATTGTCAATCATTCCGTTTTCTACACATGTACAAAAATTAATAATGAATAAAACAGTTTCTACTTTTATAATGATTTTGGATGTAGCTAATGTTACTTACAAACTAAAGATTACATATTGTTACTATACTAATTATGAAATAATTTATTTCTTTTAGTTTATCTATGTTTTGTTTATATTTACATTGGATATTATTAAAATAGTTTGTGTTAAACTTTATAAATTTGTTATCAATGCTTATCACAACAATATGCCGCAAAACTTTATTTGTTTTGAAATATACTTTGAATAGGATAAAGGTTAAAAATTATTGTTATCTTACATAACCTACACAAATAAGATATTGTCATTACTGATTTAGAAAACATTATTCGAGATCAGATTACAGAATGTTGATTATAACCTAGTGCACAAAATATGGTTTTAGAAGAGAGTATCTAACAATGCGTTGGGTGATAATACAAAATTCACTTCAAAATGTATACGCATACATTCAACAAATCCTGTAATCGGTAGTTATAAAAAAAATGCCATTTACACATTTGTTGCCAAGTCAACAATGAAAACTTTACAAATGTGTGTATTACAGCCACTATTTGCATAACGAGGCCTTGGAAATGTTTAAAGCGTCGCACCATTATGTCTTCCCGCGCTAAGCATCCTATCAGAATTAGTCCACAACAATTTCAAGATGTTATGCACTTTTAAGGTAGTATGTAAGTATAATTGGTACTTACTCTTGCGGGCCATGCCGGATATCCTTTTACTTTCGCAAATATAAAGTCGCCGGACTTATATTCCCTCACTTTCTTGCCCATTTTCAACATAAATACCGCTTTGGTGCTATTTGTCAATTTCTTCGAAGCACAACACGCGGCGTACTCTGTAATTTATAAATGTGTAACTGTTACTTATTACATGAGGGCAACCCACACATATAGCACAAATTAATCACAATTATTCATGAAACTCACAGAGACGCTAAGATAAGAAATAACCTACAAAAAAAATCTTACCGCGGCAACGAATTGACGGACGGAAGAGAAATAAACATGGCGTTTCAATTCGGGGCTACCAGCCTCTAAAAATCAACAAAAAATCGTCAGATAAGTTCATAACCGACTATTCTAAAAAAATAATTTTATTTATCACGTAGGCGAACAAAGTTGCACTTATGATACGTCAAAACAAAGAATAAGAATAATTACTATTTCTAAACAACTATTAAAATTACTTATATAACTATGGACATTATAATAGTTATTGTTTCAGGTTTCTAACCAACATTATAACAGAAAAGCATTTTGACCAAATACAGCAGGGCCCTTTTACTTAATTTTATGACGCGACATGACAATCTTCTGGGCCCTATAATTATCACTAGGCAGACCGTCACAAATTAAGCTGCAATTCCAAAATCTGCATTTTTTTATATTTGCTACAAGACTGCGCCACGTTGAAAGACATTTATGTTTATAAGTAATATAGACATGAAGAGAAAAGTTTAAGAGAGAATAATTCTTTTTAAGAGGGAGTGCGGCTTATAATAACCAACTTTTTAAACATAAGTTTTTAACTTTACACCAACATTTTTCATAATTATCATAGTTACGAAGCTGATTGTTTTAGCAAAAAAGTACAACTGGATGAAAATTATCTTGCAAAAAAACACGAAGTCTTTTACTTTAAAAAAATCATTTAATTGTTCTAATCGAAAATTCTCCAAAATTCAGAAACATATTTATAACTCGAAAATTATAAAAATTGTGGAACATACATAGGGTGATGCGGATACCCCAAGGGTGCTCTATCTCTTGACTTTCACTTGACACTATCTTTTGGGATATCTGTATATTTAAAGACTATCATCATATAATATACACCCACTTTGCTCTGTAGTTTATGCGACATTTAAAAATAAATTTTAACAATGGCAACCCAGTTACTATGAGTGGTCGTGTCAGACGGATGCTTTGGACGAGCATTTTTCGCGTAAACTAAATTGATTTCTTTTAATTAAATTACAGTGAATAGTTGTGTTAACGATGTGTGTGTGATGTGTGAAATGAGAATTATTATTGTGAATAGAAAACACATAAGACTTAAAAAAGGGGATGTAAAGTGAAACAAAAATGGCTTCAGGAGACACTGATCATATAGAAATAATGGAAAGTGGTGTGTCGAAGAAGACGGATAACGCAACGGGACCTGGCTCGGAGGACGACGGTAATTTCTAAATCTAATAATACGACACATTTCTTTGTTTTAATCCTATTGTGACACGGTATTTGTCCGATTAACTGGTTACTCGCCCTACGAAGTCGTTTAACGTTATTTTTCCTCGTTTTCAGATCGCGACAAGAGCTCAATAGCTGAAAAAATGCTCCGTACGACGTGAGTAGTGTTTTCGGTGATACATTTACACTAGTTATTTTATTTACGCAACGGACGTTTTAGAAATGCAGTATAATATATTACTGGCATTATGGAGAAAAGTTTATTGTATGCCAATGATTTCAATAATTAGCATGCAAAATCACAAGTACGTCCTTCTATGTTGTCATTTGTATTATATTCTCGTATGCGCTCGTGGGAATGACGTGTTTTGTTAAAAATTTACCTCACATTAGGTTCTTCAAATTCAGAATTAAGTTTACGATTTTATATTTGCCTCTGGCATTGACAAAAGTAATTGTGTCAGACAGCCTAAATCAAAATAAACCATCTATGTTGATATTCAATGGCAGAATTGCTTGGAAGAATGATACAG
>NW_023592629.1:0-13148 GCF_014839805.1 Manduca sexta | reverse complement strand
TGTTTTTGATTTATGATTATTTGCCAAGTGTTTATTTGCCCCCCTCCCCACCCTGCCCGTTTGCCGTACCGTAGTCGCAAGCGGCGACCCCCGATCGAATGCAAAACTTTTTTGACATTTTTTCATTTATAACTGTCATTTATTTACGCTGCAGAGAAAGTAAAATGTACGTAAAACGCTACCATAGTGTTTGCACTAAAACGTAGTGTCGGTTCAGTCTGAGAATGGCGTTTTGTATATTTCTTATTCGTAGCTCGCTGCTTTTTAAAAATTGAATAAAACTAAAAATAAAATCCTTTCAGCCTTGTTGAGTTTTTGTTGAGCCTTTTTTCAAACGCTTATGTTTTAATTAAGTATTTTTGTTAATACCTAGTAGTCTTCTTTTTTAAATTGCTTATCCCTTTGCTTTTCAACTAGTTATGATTGCCGAAAAAGAGGTTTCCATTTTTTTTGTTTTGAAAATTTTACTTTCTCTGTTTTTAAATGCCATTCTCAACAGTGGGTTTGATTCTAAACGGATTTCTCTACGTTCTCAAATAAATGTCAGAGCTCAAATGGGCTATAAAATTAGTTCTCTTTCTGCTGTCCTTAATGATATGACGATGGGCAGTATACAATTTCCTTCTACATATTTTGAATTTCTAGTACATAAACGGAAAAAAAATATAAAAAAATAAATAAATTTGTGAAGCTATTTTTCTCGGTGATTGCACAAAGCTACTATCATGGAACTTAGCCGTTTGTCTTAAACACAGAAAGAGTATCAATGTCCAGAGTGGTTATACGTTTAGAATGAAACCCGCCGCGCTGTGTCGGACAAGTTCGCACGCGTCACGCACACGTCGACATGGGAACGTTCACGTTGGGTTGCATGTATGTGTTCTTGCTACATTGTTTTGCACTGTGTTCAGTACATTTTGGGTTGTGGGTCGCCGTATAATATGAGAAAATAAATGTGAGTTGAAAAAAAGTATGCCATTTTATGTCTTAACATCTGTAGTTGACGTAAAATTAAACAATTACGTCTTACCTTCATCTATATATTTTCGATTAGAAAGTTTAATTATAATTAATTAATTGGTTGTTATAGTAGTTATGAATTAGATAGTGTCGAATAAAATAGAAAATATATTTATTGCATTTTGCTTTTTTCATGTTCCTTCACTTAAATAGTATTTGAAGTGTAAAAATGTCTTGGTGGGTAAATATTAAAATTTATTAAGGTCAGGGGCCTATTCCGTCTATTGGGGCAAATCCGTCTATTTGCAATTACGGGCGTTCTATTCGAAGGACAGCGTCTATAGCCGTATAGGTAAGAAAGTCAAAAAATCCTCTATTTACCTATACGGCCATCAAAGCTATCTTTCGATTAGAACGCCTGTCGTAAATAGACGGATATACCCTCGTAGACGAATAAGGCCCCCCGACCTTACTCAGTTGGTGAACTTCATGTTGCTAATGATTATTCATTAGTTTTATTTAGGGTTAAGGGATGTAAAAGTTGGTTTATGTTTAATCATATAAATAAATAGTGTAGATTATAATTTTGAACGATATTCAGAGAATGTAAATGTGGTAAACAAAGATTAACATCGTTTAAAAGAAGAATTCCTAATAATATAACAACCAAAATAAATCTTTCGTTACCTGATATTGTTTTACTCCAGTTTGCGGTCATACATAACACCACTTATGCTGCTAACTATTGACTGAGTTTGTACGTCAAAGTCGGCTGAGTTATCCCGTCAGTTATAATGTAATGAAATAATAATAATTATACAAACCCTGCATTTTATACTCGCCTACTGCTGGGCTAGGGCCTTCTCTAATACCGAGAGAAGATAGCCTTAATTTAATAAAAAATATATTGATTTTTTTTAACTTTTGTACTTAAAAAAAAATAACAAAATGCCCTTCTCGGAATATGGTATAGTAAAGTTTAGATGTGAATATGTAGTGTTGTATCGCTATCGCACACCCATCCCGCGTCTAACTGTATTTCCTCTCCACCGCATGTTTCTTTCAATTATATTTTATTTCATTCACATTTTATTTATTTTAATAACAAATATAATAATTGTATATAATGTTATTTAAATGGCCAAGACGGACACACAACGTGGTATTGGAATACGTGATATATTAATTTATATGTAGTGCTTCGCACAAGAACGAACATTTCGACGCTTGAAATCCAACCATATTTAAGCGATAATTAGTAATCTTCTGAGTCTCGTGTTTTAAAACTTTCATTTTAATAAGAAAATTCATGGCAATTAAACTATTTGCTTTATAAAAATAAAGTCAAATTATAAAAAAATTCTAGACTTAGATTAAATGACGTAGAAAAATGGCAGTTCCAATATATATACATAACTAATTTTAGGTATATTTGTCGCTTAGATATAATGGCCTTTCTAGCGTCGATTTATAAATAATTGACCTTAAAGTAATTAACTATGGTTTTTATTAGTCTATTCTTATGAAATCAATCAGTAAGCATCAGCTTCTGTAACAATTGTGCTGAAGCTTGGTTGAGCGTCGCGACGTGGTGTGTCCCGTGGCGTCACGTGTCACACTAACATGCTAACACGCTCGTGTGCTTGTCCCCACATTGCAGCGCTAAGCGGAGGGCGGCGGCGGCGCGGCGACACGTGCGTACCCCTCCCCTGTCTGTAACCCCCCACCGACCCCCCGCGACACCACACTCAAACGCTTTGTGTTGCGTCCAGACCGACCGCGCCAACATGGACTTCACCGACGACCCCTTCAAGGACTACAGGTACGAGGACCCCTTCAACATCGAGGACCCGTTCGCGGACGCGGCGGCCGTCCGCGCCGACCCGGCGGCCAGGCCCACCTCCGTCGCCGGCTTCGAGACCGATGACTTCTTCGCCTCCTCCACCGTCAACGGCAGCTTCACTCTGCCCGAGAAACGCAGCGGCCGAGTGTCCGCGCCGCCGGTCGCCTACGACCCCTTTTCCGGCCGATCGGAGTTCAACACCGCCAACAACAACGAGACGTGGGCTGCCTGGCCCAACGACAACTGGGCGACAGACTCCGCGTGGACAGAACCCACAAGTCAGAAAGCGGACGCGTGGTCCGCCGCTTCCAAAAACACCAACGTCACCACCAATGACCGTAAGACCGAAAACTGGGCGAACAAATCCGACAACTGGGCAAACAAATCAGATAATTGGGCGACCGACTGGTCCATCGATCAGAACAAGAACTTGAACGAGACGTGGCCGAACACGCTCCCGGCCAAAAAAGAGAAGTCGCCGAGGCCGGTCAAGTACGCCAAATCGCTCGTCAACACGATAGGTGGCATCGGCCGGAGCAGGCAGAAGGAGAAGAAAGCCAAGGAGGCGAAGGAGGCAAAGGAGTTGCGCGCGTCGGCGGAGGCGCTGCCGTCGGAGGAGACGCAGTGGGCCTGGGCCGCCGCCGAGTCGCGCCGCCTGCAGCGCGCCGCCGAGCAGCAGCGCCGCCGCGAGGACGCCGAGCTGCAGCTCGCGCTCGCCATCTCACGCCAGGACAAGTGATACACTGCGCTACTCGCTCTTCATGTCGTTTATTATTGGCGTTTCGTTGATCCTCTGGCTTGAACTTCGTCCATGCAGCCGTACAGCGTCCGGGCGAACACAAGTCTGTGTCATTTTATATGAACCGTGACTGATAACTGATCGCTCCGCAGCTCGGGTGACAGCCGGTTTATCACGTTCATATAAAATATACGCGTATTTTATTTTGTTCCCGCTAACGCACGGCATTATCACCGGTTGCTGTACGACTGGTGTTCGAAGCTTAAATATACTTATTTCCTGCATTCCATTGTGTAAAGAATCGGAGGGGCGTTGTCGAACTTGAGTGCTGTCGATTATTTAATTTGATTGGATTAATCGCTTCGGGGATACCGAATTAATGCGTTTCTGTCGATGGCTCTTCTTCAGAACCTACGTTCACGAACGCCGGTAACCTTCTACGACTTAAACTATAACGTATTATTTATCGATATGTCGATAGGTTAAAACATATTTTAGATTTAACGAGCGTATTGGTCTTTACTTCTTGATTCATATGTTTCCTTATCGAGCGAATGAGCTTGAGAAAACTTATAAAAAAATGGGTATCGATGTCGAAAATAAATCGGTATCGAAACGGCGTCAGCCCTTTCGTCTGTGATTTTTGGTTGATATTAGTCGAAATGTGAGCTGGATAACACGTGATTTTAAACATGTCTCCGTTGCTATATGTCGATATATTTATCGATAAAATTGAGCGTCGGTGGTAAATCCTATGTTATTTTTACCGTAACTTGTCTCAATGTTTGGATTCAACTTATTTAATTTCTATACACGATTGCAAAAATAACAGTGAGATAACATGGTTTTAAGATTTAGCTCAATATAGAAAATTACTCTAAGAACGATAAGTTGAAAGTCGAGTTGAAAATTTACAAAAAAATCGTCGAATTTTTTACTTGCAAAGAACTGGGCATCATTTGAAATTATACCACAATTAGAGTTATAAAAGGATTTCAATTAGAGATTTCTGTAACTAGTCAACACGAAGCTGCAGCTCGGGGCTCGATCAAAATTTGTATCTAATCGTGTATATACCTTCTGTTGCGTACGTTGACAGAAAAATATTGAACACGAAACACCCATTAATACATAAAAAAGACAATATGTATGACAATATGTATTTTTTCCATATAAAAAACAATATTTTGGATTTAATTTTTATATTTAAGCTTCAGTGTTGATGTTCATTAGATTTCTGTTAACATATGCGACATGTCGATGTTGTTATATCATAATGGTAATTGTAATATATTGTTGTCGAGGCCTAATATCTTCACTGTTCATATATCATATAGATATTTAGTAGAAGTGATGCACTTGAGGGCTGGATACACATGGACTTATATGTATGTCATTTCTGATATTTTAAATTATAAGTATAATTATTTCTCAACTATTTACCTAAATGCAATGACTATCAATAGTTAACGCATTCATAAACGAAAGAAAAACGAATAATTCATAAGAAAAAGTTGAAATATTTTAGTAAAAACTTTTTTCATAAATCTTGCCCTCAAGTCTATGTGCTAGCCTTGATGTATTCGGATAGCGTTGAATGCTTATTAATTTCTCAAAAACAATAAAAAAATTAATGTTTGATGAATATTTCTCTAATTTTTTTAAACGGATTAATTCCTCGTAAATAGCTTATAATGAAAGATATTACCAACATTATTTCGAAAACTCAAATAACCAATTGGGTGACGTTAAAATGTTGCCATGTACTACGCATTCGTATATTACTAATTTCTTTATTTTAAAAAAAGAACACAAAAATAGTCCTTATTTAATTCATTTTACATATTGTCTATGACATAAATATTTGTAAATAATTTTCTTGAACTTGTCCGTAACGCAAGATGCAAAGTTATTCAGTTTATATGTTATGTAAGAATTGTATTAAATTTTTATTATAATTGAATGATCATTATCTACGTTAGTGTATACAGCGTGTTTATTGTTTTGTAGGAAAAGTTCAAGTAGTATTATATTATTATTAAGTTATTCTAAATGCATATAATGTTCTGCGGTTATGTAAGAGTGGTCAATCAACATTAATTTGTACTGGCTTTGTTTGTCTGCTCAGCTATTATGAGGGGAACTTGAGGTACAGCTGTTTGAGTGCATTTTGTAAAGCACCCTGACACATCCACATCAATTATTTATTATTGTTTGTACGAAACATAGTGTGCGAAACTTGGCTCAGTCCAACTTAATGTTATTTGATCATAGAAGACAAAGATATTTACGGCAGAATATTCTGTTATAGAATTCTGTGAACCTGTTTTAGTTATGGTAAGTCTACGCTTGGGTTACACGCAGCTCAGTTTAATTGTAAATATATGTCTGAAGTATGGTACCTTGCCTAACATAGCATAGCAATAAAAACGCTGTATTAATTTAAGTGCGCTGTTGCACGCAATGTATGTTATATTAATATATTAGTATGTTGTAGGTTTTATCTCGACGTTGATTGTTGATTGTGTATATTTGATGATTGTGGAAGTTTCTGGAAATATTATGTCATCGGCCCATCGATAGGAATATTAAAGGAATATCGTTTATGATTAAAATGTTAAAGAGTTTATGTGTAAAGATTGATTTTCAAATACTGAAATTGTTATGAGTGAATCGTGAAATATAAGAATTAAAAAGATATGTTCCTTACAAAAATATTTCATATCATATTTTATTAGTTTCGTCATTTTTACTCTATTTGTTTGGCATAAGAGAGTATCTAAAAAGTAGTATTACAGATAAAAATTTAATGATAGTAAAATATTAATTGTACTGCATGTATTTATTAGTTATATGTGAGAGTAAGTAAATGATTTTAGATATTATATTTGTATGAAAGCGGTGAAATAAGATTTCCAGAAACAATATTTGATTTGTATAAATAATGATAGGTTATTATTTTTGTATAAAAATTCCATTGTATGTCTGTGTAAGTACAATTCAACAAGTTTTTGTTCTGTTGATGGCGATTCGTCGCAAGCGGTTGGTTCGAGGGTCCTCGAACATGTGGAGTCTTTTAGGTTTCCTTAGCGGTCATTTAGAAAAAAAAGAACGGGAGAAGGAAGCTACGCTGTGACTTCCCACGCCCTGTATAGTCTATGGTCATTATAATTTGTTTGTATATTTTGAAAGGCAATTTGATATTCGTTTCGAGTGTGATAAGGATGAGTAAAAGACTCCATTTAAAACATAACAACGTACTCAGTAACACCCAAAGAATTTCGAAAGATCATGTTACACACCACCGAACGTTGGCAAATAAAAGATTTTAATTTATTTTCTTTCTTTTTGTTTTTCTTTTACGTTTCTTGCGGAGAGGGGGCGAGTTGTGTATATTTTTATTTTGTTTTTACAAATGTTCGATTCTATTATGTAGACGGCACTTATCCGGGTTTCCGGTGATTATGTTTTATTCTACTTTTCCTTGACAACAACGGGTTACTCTAGACATAATGAGGGTGGTATAATACGTCGCCAAGTCAGGAGTCCTCAAATATTCTCGAACACAAGAATATTTCACGGAAAAATTATATAATATGTAAAGATGTAATAATGGACCTTAGATCGTACTAACAGTTAATGGAAAAAGCGAAGAAAATACCAAAAAAATGCATGTCCCGTTATCGATACTCGGTGTAAATAAAATCTACCAAAATGGTAGAGTTTTTTTAAAGCTTGCAATTCGGACAGCCGTGTAGTATAGTCACTAGCTTAGGCCGACGCTCACCGACGGTACCGGCCATGGCACGGCAGACCAGTTCATTTATGATTTATCAATTTTAGCATTTATATTTCGTTCTGCTTATTAATAACAATTACTGGATTTATGTTTTATTATGCGCCGCAAAAATATGAAATATGAATGCTAAGTGTATTAACATAAGGTTTCAATTAATTCGACATAAGGCACTGTTCTGTCGTGCACCGCCACGTTCCCGAGCGTCAGGCAGAACGCGCGCACGCTAGCGCCGCCTCCGAACAATAACTACTTGTACGCGCCCGCGGCAGTCACTCCGCGGGCAGCATAGGCGATAGGTTACGATGTAAACTAATATAACACTGTGTTTATGGATATTATCCTATTGTTATCTCTTTCTTAGGCGCTGTTGTTTGATTCTCGTCGGGGCGCGTGGTCTGGTTTTCGTTGTTTGAATTTATAGGTTAGACAGCCGGTGATCAGTGTACCCTGTTCGGAACTAGTGCGCCATTTTATATATGTGTATTTAATGGGCTCCATTCCGTCTACGTGGGCATATCCGTCTTTTTGCAATTACGGGCGTTCTAATCGAAGGACAGTTTTAATATCGGTATAGGTAAAAAAAATAAAATACCACCAATTTACTCATCGAGCTATCTAAGGCGTCTTTCGATTAGAACGCTTTTAATTAGGAAAAGACTGATTCGCCCTCGTAGACGGAATAGGGTCTCCTGACTATACATTAATTGACATGCTTTTGAGCTTCAGTTGCGTGTGTGGGTGTTTTTCTTGTCAAATGTGTGCAAGCGTATTTCTTTTTACTGTCTGTCGCACCACCCATCAAAGTCACCCTGAATCTTGTATGAGATTTCTTATTCTTAGTTTGTGTTTGACATTGTCTTGTCTGGTTTTATGATTAACTGATTTAAATTGAAGGTCCGAAGGAAGTCGATTACGTGTTTTTCTATTAATAAATACTATATGTTTATTCTTTGAAATAAGAATTAAAACATAAACAGAAATTGTAATACAGTTGTTATTTTTAGATTTAATTTAATTAAATGAAAGGACCACGCGCTCCGACGACCATTGTCTGTTATAAAGTAATGTGTATCTTTCATGGTGTCGAAACCTTTGACTTTATATGTGTATTAACATTCACTGAACGAGTAATAATACAGGTTGATGTAAGCTTAAGTGGTAGTGACGGTGCGCGGAACAATGAACCTTACCACCCAACCCTACCCACTCCAAGCTTGAACCCTCAGTTGTGTGTCAGTATTACTGTGTGCCGCGCGCCCTAGCTTAGTATAGCATTGGCTCGGCTCCATTCGGACCGGTCGTGTAAGGAGTTTGTAGCGTTTTTAGGATGAGGTATTTAGGCGATCCCCGATGTATCATGAATGTAGAGGTCGAATTATTGCCGGCTTTGACGGGTATTTTGGGTATATACACTTCATAACGGATTAGAGTAATATGTACTGTAGGATAACCAGCTAAAACTAATGTGAACGATGGGTCGTGTAACTATAATCGTTCACTATTACGTTTATCGCTTCTCTCACTTTGTAAAGTACTTTACAGCTGGTAAGAAAGTAAATTTGAATTTTCACTTAATCATTTTTATTTTATGAACTCAAAATACTCGTCGAAAGACCCGACAAAAATGATTTAAAACAATTGTTGTAATTTGAATATAATTTAAAAATATATATTACGCAAAGTCGATGTTGTGCTATTAGATATTTTAAACACTGCTTTTTGTATATGCAACGAACTATAGAAGACGTATTTTGTCTTTAACATAACTGTCTCTGTGAAACAGTTAATTTCGCGCAAGTTTTCACATGGAACATGGCTTAGGCTGGTATTAGTTGGACTGCATGCGCGCAATCGCTGGACGAAGCTAGCTGCAGTTGGCTGTCAGCTGTCACCGTTGGCAACGCAGTACCATGATGACATCCGAATGCAAGTGTCAGCTGCATTTGTTCGTGTTGCCAGCGTTCATGCAGTCTAACTGACAGCGTTTTATTAAGCCAAGTTCCAGCCGTATTATTTTTGATAAATTTACATAATTTCAGATCTGTACGTTCTAATTAAAATTTACTGTTTAACATGTCTTAGTTTGCACACTTTTAGACCACATTTCTAAGCAAAATGGCAAGAACAGAATTATAAAAAAAAAAAACAATTGTTTTGCATTAATAGCCAAAACTAAACAAATGTGTATTAAGTATATACGCTTCTGGTTGTTTTTAATTCACGCTAAATCAATTATGAAGAGTACAATAACTCATATCACTTACTTCCAGCGGGACGTAGAGGATTGTTCTAAAGGTACAATAATTATCTTGTAAATCATTGAAACTTGTGATTTAGCGTCGTATGTAGATATTTCTATGAATTAGGCCTTTATTACTCAACATGTGAGTTGTATCAGATGTGTTGAGCAAAGTGAACTATTTGCTTCTTTATATTTGGAAGGAGAGGGCGTCGGCAAGTCGATTGAATGAAAAGGCAATAAATTGTTTTGAATGATGTCGGCGCCCGAAGTGTTTCCTCGACTCTGGTTAAAGTTAGTCCACATATCGCTTAAGCTTAGATTGGGACGCGTTTCTTTGCATTACTATAAGCCGACGACTGCATTTTTTACTCAAAACATAAAGTATTAATTTTAAATATATTTAATTAAATCTACCTATATCAAAATGTCAAACTTGTTTATATGTTGTTTACTGCACTCTAGTGAAATATAGAAAGTTTAGGTAACAATTGAAAATAAAAAAATGTTTTTATGAAGTTTGTATTTAATATATGTACGACCAAGTAATCGGTACTCTGAGGTTGGGATGGTGGATTAGATGGTAGATGCACTACGACCACCTAAGTATCTTATTTTGACGCTGTTTTGTTGCGATTCTTGTGCAGCGACGGAAGAAAATTAAATCTTTAGCTGGTAACACTGACGCGGCCGCTTTTCAGTCGCGGCTCACTATTGGTTCAAAATATTGGAAACGTAGAAAAATTAATTAAGAGTTCAATATACTTCAAAATACTTTTGTGGCTGAAAAGTGGCCCAAATTTTTTTTATTGTCAGATGGCTATACGATTGCGATTTATAACCTCGCAGAGTGTAAACTTTCTTGAGGGGAATTACTAAACTGTGGGGTTTTAAAACGCGATCGTCGTGCACTGGAATGCATTTTTGTTGAATTTTAATACTTATAACCAGGTAGGTCGGACGTCTGTCCGTGCATACGTCATTATCAGCTGTTATAATGTATCCTCTATGAAAAAAAAACTATGATATTGTATTAATATGAGAAACAAAGAATTCCTGAATTAAACAAAGGAAAAATATTTAAAAATATCACTTGTTTTATTTGTCCACTGCATAAATCGTAGTTGTCATTCAAATGATGTGAAAGGTCAACACTTAAAACAGTTATCTCTAGGGTAAATGTGTAGGTAATAAATATAAAACAAAAATAAGAAATTCAGATATAATTCGTAAACATCTTATCAGAAAATAAAATTGAAAATTCAAACAATAACGTCATTTGGTATTTGTTGCAAGTAATAGTCTAAGATCCCGCTGCAGAATTAGTGCACTCATCGAGTATATATGTTAAAAACTACATTCTTACACATATTTATGCTTAGAAGAATATATATCTATTATCTACTAGGTTGCCTATTAAAACTTGGCCGCTAATATTTTTAATTAAATTGTTGTTAATTGATTTTTCTGAAAACATTTCACTCATTTGTTTTTCAAATAAAATATCGTCCACTTCATGACAATACACATAAAGGCTTAAAAACCACGGTTGCCGTTGCGCACTTGGCCGCACCTCTCCGCAGCCAGGTGTAAGCAGGTATGACTATGATACATTTGGGGCGTTCCACGTGAAGCGGGCACGAAAAAAAACTCGATGTCTCAGATTTTCGTAATATTTGATTATGTTATACCTGTATATGTCCTCGATCCAGATACAAAATATTATTAAAGTATAAAGCCTGGTTAGCGAGTAAAAGGACTTTGAAGTTTTGACTGGCCGGCTGGTATACGCCACTTTGAATCCAATTATCAAGTTTTTAAATGTTACAATAAAATAAAAAAAGAAATGAAAAAAATACTTCATTTAATGAGCATTTTTATTGTATTTTTGGAAATTGAAAAATGGTTTTTTCTTTGAAAAAATGTGTTTGAAAGTTTCAAACTTGAATTTCACAAAGTTGGCATATTTATATATTTTTATTTTTTTTTCTAAAAATAGCTACTATTGTATAGATAATCCCTGCGAAGTTTCATAATGGGCTGAGAAGTAGTTTAGGAGCTAGACCGATTACGTAAGTAGTAAAAACTTTCAATTAAACTAAATACTTTCGATCAGACTATTTTATCATGTTTTGCATCGCTCTAACGATTCAATTACATCTGATTATAATATTAAAAAACATATTTATATTACTGACGGTGCACAACAACATTTCTTCTAAGCATAAATATGTGTAAGAATGTAGTTTTTAACATATACTTACTCGATGAGTGCACTAATTCTGCAGCGGGATCTCGTACTATAAGACATAAAAAAAATATCTTTTAAAATAAAAGTACGTATCATAATTTCATATTTACAAATAGCTAACATTTGAGGTAAACATCACTACTAACAATCTTGACGTGCAAAAATAGGTACATTTTTAAATAAGTTGTATATCCCAATATGTACACAACTACACACACAAACACATAGCAGCCCTTACTAAACTAGAACTGAGATATTGACTGAGTAAGCCCGGAATATAATTCCTAAACTCTAGCTGAATAGTTGACTTATGTTTTGAGCGGATCAATCACATTTTTTACGTTAAATCTATTTTTAGGAATGTAGGTGATAGTATAGTTTATTGCTCTTCAACACAAGCTTTATTATTATTAAGATCTTTATAGATGAAATAAGTATAAATTCAACAAGTATTTACAGGGCTGATTTTTTTGTCATCTTAGAATTTACGAGTAGGAATTTAAGCAAACGTATTAAAAATTGCATGTTTAAAATTGTTCATTTCTTATATATTCAGTTCATTTAAATATCTGATGATTTAGAAACAAGTGTCACAATTCTCTCGTGGCATCATATTTACAGATTTTGTTTCGTACATCCCGTCATGCCCTAGTGGTTGCTAAATGATGTTACAACACTCCCCACCGTATATAGTCGCTGATGATTCCATTGAGTCTCCGGGAAGAGGTCGCTAGTGTTGTTCATCACGAAGCTGGACATGTCCATCTCGTCGTTAAGTTTTGGGGCGTTATTTTCGTCAATGGTCACTATTGGTAGCACGAACACGGCAAGGCCTCGAGCCCGAATGGAAGTTTCTGGAAAAATTGAAGGTAAGTCGCTCGAACCCGTTCTAGTACCAACACGATCTGAGACTGATAAATTCGGGCAGAGAGATTTAATCTGGTAGGTATCATGTAATTCTTGATGCTAAACCCTCTTTTTCGGTTTTTGTGCCGTCCAATATACAATGGTACTAAGTAGAGTTCTAAGATTATATAGAGCGGGCATTGGGAAGATTCTTATACAAAAAATTTGCGCTCAATCTATGGTTACTTAATCTACCGTGAAATAACAAAAAAGCAACATAAAATACCAAATATTTCTTCAATATTTTTAACCCGTGACCTCAGCGCCATAGTTGTACTGCTTGTGCGTGCTACGCCACCGAAACAATCAACAGGTAAGTAATTAACTTTGAATAAAGCCCTAACCCCAGCAAAACGACACTCTAACAAGTCACTCTAATAATAGTAAATATAGAGCTAAGAAACAAAACGG
>NW_023592628.1:0-12918 GCF_014839805.1 Manduca sexta | reverse complement strand
TC
The DNA here is from genome assembly GCF_014839805.1 of Manduca sexta. NCBI lineage: Eukaryota > Metazoa > Arthropoda > Insecta > Lepidoptera > Sphingidae > Manduca > Manduca sexta. Next base: position 12,916 of record NW_023592628.1, on the reverse strand, counting down.
GAATTTCTCCAATGAAGATTGTGGCCGACGCGATTTCCTTTGAGAATCAAAAAGCTGTACTGAGGATTAGGGATTTATGAGACATTTATTCCAATTTTGACATTGTTCAGTTCACCTGATTCGCCTCAATTTGTAAGTTTGCTTTCACTTCACGTCTTGTTGAGTACTATTTTAAGTGAAAGGATACGTCAGGTTGTACACAAATATCTTATCAGGCTGTACACAACATGCTGCGGTGAGCTAAATTGGTTAACAAAGCCACAAAAAAACAGAAAAATCCTTTTATTTGGCATTGTTCTCATGATTTCGTTTTTCTAGTAGGCTGTGGGTGTTAGCACCCACAGCCTAAGCGGAACTACAATTTATTTAACAACAGGATATACTCATTTACGATTCATTGCAATAAAAAAAAAATTGGCCGAGGAAACAGAGTTGTGCCTATATAGATAACGACCTTCGTTGTATAGATTAGACCTTATATTATCTAGGATTAAAATATTATTCGTATATTATGTTGCAAAAAAATTAATCTTCAGCATTACTATTCAAAATTGTAATCGCTCTAATATCGTATACTCATGCGTCGGTTTAAGCGTTGAGTTGTAACAAACAACCAGTAGGTAAGTGGTCGCTCGGAGCTCCAGATTCTAAGGAGCGCGTCTTGGGCCCAGAAGAGCTACAGACTCGACCTTGATGCTCTTACTTGGACGTAGGTCAGTTATTACCGACTTATATTACTTAGCTCTACCAGCAAAAATTGTATTACAAAATACAAATAACAAAACATCTTCACAATTTCGCACAGTTACTATATTAGTACAATATGGTAACTGGTGGACACGTCATAGTGATGAAGCGCATTCCAATGTCGGCAGTCGTATTGCAGCTACGGCTGAGCAGTATAAGTAGATCCAAACTACATTGAACATGATGTTAGCAGGAACTCAATATGTATATAATCATGTTGGTGGTGGTAGGATATATTTTATTTCTGCCTGGATAGCGACCACCGTACACGTGTTAAAACGAGCCGGACATCCAAGATCGCATGTGTCAACATTGTGCAGTCCATGGTCAATGTTCTGGCGTGGGAAGAAATTGTAGAAAGGTTCCAATATTACAGTTTATTATGCAATCGTTTTGTAATTTTAAAAAAGTAAACATTGTTAATAAATATCTATAGATAAGGAAGATTAATATAACTACCTAATGATAATATGTTGCTGTTAATAAACAGGTAGCATGATTCTCTATATTTCCAAAATTTTAACTCGTCACATAAAGGTATTTTGATTTTTGTGACATTTGACTTTTCTTCAAATAGATTAGTCAGCGAACACATATTTTTAACTGACTTCAAAAACAGGAGGAGGTTATCAATTCGTCGTGAATGTTTTAATATTAATATTTAACCTTAATTTTGACCTTTGTGTTGTGGCAGCTCTTACGGCTTTTATATTAGTGTTGTTTTGTTGTGGCAACTCCATTATAATTGTCTTTGGGCAACTATTATAAATTAAGGTTAAAATCAAACATCGCACAGCACAATCACCCTTTATTACATTTTGCTATTGCGGTTTTCGCCTGCCTCAAGACTCTTGGAGACCTTCGGCCTCAGAGTAGCGCGGACCAGCGCCGCGGCGGGCGCCTCCACGCACAGCCACAGCGCCGCGCCCGTCACGAACGACAGGAACAGCGACGCACACAGGAAACACATCTAGAAAAACGATACACGTAGGAGCTAGGTGAAGTTTTTGCTGGTGGTATAGTTCGCCCGGATAGTGACCACCGTACACTAGGTGTTAAAACATAGTGGTCCACGTAAATGTGTCGCATTCCGCGATCAGCTTGTGTATATCCGGTTGCCGGCATAATAGTGTTGACTATCGAGGGGTAATCATTTTTCGTCATAGGACATTCTATTGGACCCCACTCCACGAACCATCAGGTGCAGTGGGGATAAAAAGAAACTGTGCGAGATTTTTGTTATACGATTGAATAACGAGACGAACTAGTCTCTGGTTTGATGGTAAGCATAATGACTTTATTTAAATTGAGTTCAATTACGCTGCGAATTTTGATAACCTGGGTACGATACACAGGTCAGGCCATTCAAGTGTAAATTTAACATAAAAAATAAACACCGAAGTATTATAATTGTGATAGCGGATATGGGTGGCTTGGTTACCTATGTCTTATCCTTAGAGAATAAAGGCCTGAGTTTATGTTATAAATCACGTCTCCTAGCACGGTCTTTATTATTGCTTATATCGAAGAATACATACCACGCCATACTCTGTGATGTGGGACGGAATGGTTTGGATCCCTATCAGTCCCCGCTGGAAGAGTGTGTGTGTGAAGAAGGCGCTGTAGGACACGCGGCCGGTCCACGTGAACCCTCGCCATTCCACGATGCCGCGGTAAATAGCTGCGGATCATATTTATAATTTGATATGACAGAACGACTTCATCTATAAAAAAAAGGCAATGCAGTAAGAATAGGAAAAGCGAGATGATCGGCTAGATGCGCTTGTTTCACTGTAGAAGCCTGCTTAACAACTCCTAAATGTTAATCTTTATTTCAGAAATCAGAAGCAGTAATATAAAAGGTGACTAGAATAATTTATTCCTATGCTTTCTGCTTCGAGCTTTGAATTGTTTATATTATAATTGATCAGATGAATCACTTATTAATTAACTGATTTAAAAAAAAACTCACATTCGATCTTAAAGATGCATCCCCAAGTGAGCCCGATGATGCAGAGCTGAAACAGTGGCTTGTATAAAGCAGCATACAGCACTATCCAAGCGGGATGCAGCGATATGCCGTCGATGTAGAACACCCCGCCGCTCAGGATGATCCCCACTCCCAAAGGGAACAGCAGCCAGATCACCCACGGGTATTTCTGTGGAGATAATAGTTGCAATATAATTGTTCACTTTTCGTCATCCAATTTAAATCTGTACAGGCTCATTTATTCCAGCATGATGTACAAAGTTTGGCTTAGTTTTAGACGCCTCTAAAACTAAGCCAAACTTTGCCACAGTTTACGTTGTTCCTTTCAAGAGATTTAATTCAAAGCGAATGATGGTAACAAACTCAACAAAACTTGGGATTCGAACACAACATCCACAGTGTGGCACACTGCAACTAGAAAGACAATAACAATAAAGAATGTTAAATTTAGAGTGCTAATACGTATTACCTTAACCTTATCGAAGTTCCTGCCCTCCTTCTGCCAGGAGTAGATGAGGTACCCTCCGGCCAGGCCGATGGTGTATGTGGATAGATTGGTGTGCCCTCTGATGTAGAGTAGGCGGAATGTGTGATCGTGGGCGTACAGGTTTCTGTAAGATCTGGAACGAAACACCTCATGCTTTACGTATGAAAATTTGGCAGTTTTCTCTTAAACCAGATTATAAACATGTTACATCACACGATACTAGCGGATTATATCAGACCTAAATTCGATTTCTGTGTTAATGAAATTAATCATTAAAATCGACAATCTAGCTTATCCAAATATTGTTATTTGTTGATGGACTTGAAATCTAATTTAAGACCAGATGGACACTAGCCCTTAAACGTTTCCAATATCACTGAAATCTTTTTCTCCTACGAAATCTCATTTTAGACTTTAATTTGAATGGTATTATGCGGTATTACGAATTTTAATGATAGTAGAACTTAATATTTCTAGACATTATTTTTAATTTACTTTTATATGAGTACTTAATGCGGATTAATTATCCCTCTAAACTACAAAAAGACAACTTACTCTGGCGACTGTATGACAACCGCGTTGAGGTCCTGGTAGTAAGTTTGTAGAGCTGGAATGATGAGAGACAAACAGAATAGCACGCTGAGGGCTATCTTCCGAGCCTTGGGTCCCCGCGCCAACACACACACCAGCAGGCCCACGCAGAACATTTGTGTGTCTGCTGCTAGATACCTGGAGATAGAAGGCACGAACTGCTATTATAATAAGATGATCTATAAATTGTAACTTATTTTTAAGTTTTGTTGTATCATTTATTTGTAAATGGTTGTTCGTATATATGTGGTTAATCACTAAGGTGATAGGCTCGCCCTCTATCTAATAACGTAACGGAATACACACAATGAAAATTGGGTAATTAATATTGTAATTAATCACGAACTAACAAATTTTTTTCTTTCTCGATAAAGAAAATTTAAATTAACCTTGTCAGGTAGAAGGCATCGTTGTAAAATATAAATTTGATTATTACCAAGTCTGCGGCAGACAGAACGCGTCATCATAAATATAGTTGTTGATGAAAAGGAGATGCGCCCACCAGTAGGAGCGGCAGGCATTGGCCTCGCTCGTCACCACGTGCTCCCAGAGTGGGCCGTCACCCAGGTGCCTCATGAGGGTGGCTATCGTGGCCAGCATCAGAGCGTATGTGGGAGTCAGTCTGTGAAATGTTTTAAGTGATTTTTAATTCGTACAGATTCGTCTATTTGTATTAAAAATTCGATGATAATGACTGAAGAGCTGTAGATCTGATACCATGAAATTGACAAGTGCTTCAATTGGTACCAATTCGGCTTTATATCCTTTAAAGGCTATAGAGAACTTGGCTCGATATTCTTAATAATCTTTATAGTCATCAACATCAACAAATGAAACACTTATCACATTTTCAACACGTTTACCTTATTTTTTCCATCAGTGATAATTTACCTGAGCCATCTGAGCAGGATGCCTTTAGGGAAGTGAACCCAGGAGGTTTTGTGTTTTTCATTGTATATTTGGAAGTTGTAGGCGAGCAGGAATGCGGACATCACGAAGAAGCTGTGCGTCACCAGGCTCCCGTTATACAACAACTGTTTTAGCGGATCTTCGTAAGACTGTAATAGAATTATAAGTATATATTATTATATTATATTTTACAAGTTGTACTCTATGCTTCGCCCGTGTGACAAGCGTTTCCTTTTTTTTCGCGTGGAAAAACGTTCTTTCGCTATCGTTACTTGAGGGGTGAGTGGAACGGTTACGTTGGTTTCCCCGGTCTTACGGCCTAATGTGGACATTCGAGAGTTGTTGACTACTATCCGAGCTAACATTTGACCGAGTCAGTGAAAAGCCTTACAAAAGTTTCTAAATCACTGTAGCGAATCATAGCACCATTGGTACACCGCTAGCGCCATCAATTTAAAGAATTTGATTTAAAATTTATATAACTTCTGATGGAAGCCAATCTCTGGAATAAAAAGTTGCCTGTATGTTAATCAACGACACGATGGATATTTATGTGCCAAATATTGGCGAAACCCATTTAGTAGTTCTACTTTCACTTCTAACAAACATCCAAACCTTTTTAAAACTATTTTCGTTTATAATGCCAGGAAGATAAGATTATAAATAACATATTTCGCTGCGTTTCCCATACGCGAATGCTAATTTAAAACTATTTTACAATGCAGTACATGGCTACACCAGTCCCTCCTGTTGATACGTCTCAAACGTCCATTATCCTTTCACTGGCTATAAGGTTTAGAATGATTGTTTACCCTTTCGATAAACTGCGGGTTGTCCACATAGGAGTACGCCATGATGAGCACGGTATGCGAGAAGATCACCAGCACCATAGTAATAGACCTGAAAATGGAAATATATGGCTGAATATAATAAGATATATAGAAAGACGGAAATAACGAATTGAGATGAAAGAATGACAAATTCCCCATCCTATATTAGGTCAGCGTGGTAGAAAATGGTATAACTACTCTCAGAAGAGGGCTGATGCCCTCAGCTGCAATACCTAAGACCGCAGAACCGAAACCAGCAGCGAGAATAATGTGAAATTAGAAAATAGTTATGGTCTAATGTATTAATGTCTCGTACTACCCACAATACTAGTATTGTAGCGCGTTGTCAAGGATATATCTGTATATAGAACAAAAAGTAATTTCCTCAGATATTTCATACAACTAACCTTATCCCTTGAAATAATTTCAGTCTCTCAAATCTGGGGTCGTCTCCTTTACCCCCCGCTGCCACCAGCCTTGCCCAGTTGCGCTTCAATGAAAACGCTAGCAAATATGGATTTCCTGTAACAATACTTGACATGTTTTCTAAATCAACTTACACTTGGTTTCTCAGAACTAATTGCTCGAAACTAGATACATAGCAGAGACTGGCGTCGGGCAAGTGGTCGGTATTAAAAAAGAAGCCGAAACATTTCTCTAACATGCTTGAAATAGTATGTTTTAGTAGAATATTGATGATAGAATACTGGTATCCGCCTAGATTGCGACCACCATGTGGAAGGCGTAAGACCCACCATAGGGGCCCAGGTAAGTGTGTTGCGTTCCGGGATCAGTTTGTGTATATCCAGTCTCGAATAGACCAACGAACATGTATCGTTGACGGTGCTTAAACATGTCTCGTCAGTCAACCATATTGAAAGCCCACTTTACTTCATCCGATGCACTGGAGAAAAGTTTATCCAACTCCACATTGAAGTGGAATGAAGACAGTTAGAAGGAAACATATTTAAAGAAACAGTACTTAACATTTAAATTACCATGTTACTCTAGTAGTAAACTAACCTTTCCCACCATCCTTACAAGCCACGACATCATACACACTTCCCGTAATATTCAATATTATCAATACTAAATAAACAAGCGCTACAGCTAAGTCGCTTTTATCCAACGCAGGCCTCTCTCCTCCCTTGCAGTATTGTATGTTGACCCTCCCTTCGATCTTGTAGTTCTCCCAGAGGGATTCGTTGGCACACTCCTGTACGGTCCTGGTTAGGTCAGTGGTATTGTGTCTACAAGTTCTTGTGACGCAAATTCCACGATGTATTTGTGTATGATTGTAGTGCTTTATGCGGTGCTCTGAGTAGCCCTGAAAGAGGAATGAATATAGTGACGTCTAATATTTAGTTGTATTTTTGTTTAAGTAAAAGTTGAAGCCAATAAGTTTACAATAAGTGTTACGCCTGCATATTATCATAATCAGCTACAGGATGTCTACTGCTGAATATGGGCCTCCCGCAATGATTTCCAGATCGACCTATTTGAAGTGGTCCGCTTCCAGCGCTCTCTTTGCCTGCATAAACTGATTACAATCTATTTATAAGCTATGATGCATTGCATTTATTTCATTCTGACAAATTAGATGTTAAGTAGGATTTTTGTTCGAGAATTTTCGAAAAAAAAATCCTAAGTGGGGACGTAAAAATATCCAAAACAGCCCAAAAATCGAGAAATGAATCTAAAGGACGCTAGAACTAAAAAGGCAACCTTGAAACTATCTTTTCGTAAGTTGTAAGTGTTAATACTAAAACAGAGATGGCAGTCTGTACAGAGAGTACAGATTTTTGTGTATCAGATATCTAACACAAAATATGTTTGTGACATAAACGAGGACGGAATCTAGACACATCCAAATGGTTTAAGCAAGTTCTGGAACTCGACAGACTCATAGTGTCAGAAACTAGAGTAAGTAAATCTATTTGAAAAATAATTTATTAATCGCATGAAGTTAATGTTTTAACTGTCTGTTGCGTAGTTGTTGCGATACGTGCGCGTTACCAGACTGAGGTCCCGGGTTATAGTATCGGGTCGGGCAAAGTGGTATTGGGTTTTTCTCTGACACCGGGAGACCGACTACCCGCATTGTCGCCCTCCTCGGAGTCGTTCAATTGGAGTAGGCAAGGAAGCAGACATTTAACCGCTTCTTACGACAGGTAGGGAGTATTGTGGTGGAATTCTCTGGATGCCCCAGGACCTCAGGGCACCATGTTACAACCTATCCTTTCGTAGATAAAGGCGTGGTATTTTGTAATTGTTGTAGTTAAGGCGAGAAGCTCTTCTTTATGCAATATCGCTGGAAAAAAAACGTAAGCGTATATCTCTACTTCAGATAAAGAGGTGAGAAGGCGACAATAATTCAAAAGACCTTTCATCCACAATAAACAGTGACTATGGAACGGTAATTTTCCACTTACGTGCATAATACCGTAATTATAGTTGTGGAGACAAGTACGACAGTAATTATAAGTATTCACCGTCTAGTCCAACACAACAATATCTAGTGGTGGTAATTAAAATCATGAATAAAATAAAAGATAAATAAAACTTGCCTTTTTTAACATGACTTACGTTTAAAATGTAACTGTTTTTCGGAATTTATCGCGGTTTTCATATTTTAGTTTTCTCCCCACATTTCGAAGACTTTGCAGCCTTCATGGTCACGGCGACTGAGGTGTTGTTCATCCGCAAAGTCAGAGTTACAATATCTACCTACATTTTATAATTATACAACTTTTTAAATTTTAGCTGTTGGTGGTCCGATCTACGCAGAATGAGCTCACAGTGTCTTGAAGTAGAACTCAGTTCTGCAACTACCGAAGGTCGAGCAATTTTCGTAATCATTTGTAATTAATAAACGTCGAATATAATATGCATTGTTATCACTGATGTTTATCCTTGCTGATGTGGTTTTAAATATATTTTATCAGAGACCAGGGGGGCCTAACTGACTTAAAAATATTATATGTCTATTGATATTGTAATGGAGGATGAATACATATGTTAAGACATATTGATGGATTCAGGTCCTTTATTAGACTGCACTCATTATACTGACTTAATACTATACGTTTCATGACTTATATATTAACTATACACACTACAATATAGTCTTACTAATATTAATTTTAATTTACGCAAATATACTGCATCATTTTATGAAAACTATTAAATAGTTTATTTATTTAATCAGACTGTAGTTAGGTTCATGTTATTAAGATTTAGTCAAGTTTTACTTACACACCCAGTGGAGGTTATCACCGTAGCTATCAGTCCTAAAACGAATTCTTGAAACTCATATACTCTACAATACCGCAGTTCCGCCTTCGCCGTCGAGGACCTGCTGCGTTTCACGTCCCCGACCCTTCTAATAGTTCCGGTCCGCGTGCCATCGAATATGGTAATGGAAAGATTCTCTAGTACGCTCATCCCAAATCGTTGATGTCACATCCTCTCCCAGTGACCGTCCTGAGCCGAGGTTCGGAACCCGTTAGTGGGGTGCCCTCAGCATGATCTTAATTTTAAAGGGTTGCGAGTGCCTAAAACGTTCACCCAGTCCGGTGCGTTTGTATAAGCCGACCCTTGTCAGGCTAACAAACGTAACTCATAATGATTTCTTATGTTTATGCGAATGTTAGACATTAAAATTTAACTATTATTCGGAATTTATCGGCCGTTTTAATATTTTAGTTTTCTCCCGACGTTTCGAAGACTTTGTATTTTGCTCGTATTATTGACTATAGTCGTATTTTAATACGATGAGTATTTTGACAGTGAAAGCATTACCAGAGGTACAGGAATTTAAATAGTAATGAGGCAAATGTACGTATTTCAATATGGTCATTAAGTATAATATAAAATAATTACTATTCAATATAAAAGGTAAGATTACAAACAATCTCTAATGGTTGTAAATTGCTTACGATTTGCGCTCGCCGTGATCTTTAACTAGAATGAACCTAACCTGTAATTATATGACCTATGTGCATTGTGCATCTAGATTTTATAACTTAAGTACTATAACCTAGATAAGTGCGAGTTGAACTTGCATTGAGTACCATGCCACCGTATAATTTGCACGATTAACTCATTTTCATTAAAGCTTACGCCTTTATCCTTGTAGGGTTAGGCAGAGTCGCAACTAATGCACAGAAAAGGTTTAGAGTACATATGCATCCTATGATAGGGGGTGTGAATTGACGTACCCGACCCAATATAATCCAGGCAAATGTATGTTATCGATTTTCTCAAAATCTACTGAATGAATTTTTATGAAAATTGGTATGGACATAGCTTAAGACCCTGGGAAGGTTATACTTTTATCCCGAGAAAATATATAGCGGGACTTTTATCCCGGAAAACTTCTTCACGCGAGCGAAGCCGAGCAAAACCTAATATATTATATAGGGCTGTTATTAATATACGAACCAATGTTCGATCCAAATCCGAGAATAAAACAATTAAAATAAGTTATTTGTAAGCATGTAAAATAACTTTATTCGTATTGGTGTATTATCGAAATAAAATGAAAAAACTACCGGGATCGTCTATTGAAAATGCCAGATTTTTACTAATGCATAAAGCTGAAGACTTGTTTGAACGCGCTAATCTCAGGAACTACTAAGCGATTTTGAAATTTTCTTCACTAAATGGAAGCTACATTACTCCTGAATGCTATAGGCTTATATATTGTAAATATAAATTGGGATGGAATTTTATTACGGTTTTTTCACGCAGGCAAAAGCTAGACTTTAAAATGTATCTAGTATTCTACCAGTCACTTACTTGTATCATACGCATGAGGCTTGAATTGTGCCGTGAGAATAGATCTATGTCGACCACGCAGTACAGTCCCCCGGGATCAGAGATGCACGGCGCATACTCGTCCAGCTTGAACAGAGGCGGCATCATCTCGTACTCTGTGTCTGGAACAAATTGCTACTGATATTTTTATTCACCTGGATAGCGACGACATAAGGTGTAAATTCCACCTTTGTGTCCGGACGTGTGTCGCGTTTTGGGATCAGTCTGTGTATATCTAGTTTCAAGGAGACCGACATTATTATGTCGAGTGACGTGGGGTAATATTTGGACCCCACTCCATTTACTATCAGTTGTAGTGGGGTCACTTTGACGATCCCATATAAAAAGAAATTTAGTCTTAATAATGTGCAAGAAGTGTCAAGATTTTAACTAGTAATTTACAATCTCTCTATATCCCCGTGTGATAACGGCGTAAGCGAGTATGAATTTTGAGCTTTATATTTGTGGTGTATTCGGGCGCTAAAGCGGCAATTCTGGGTTTGATTTTTATTATTAGCGCGAATGAATGGAACTTACAACGATACAACTAATGCATTCTTAGTCTAGTATCAGCGTATATGGGATGCAAGTTGGCGAAATGGTCTGAAAATTGTTTAGAATTGATTTTCAGGGGTGGTAGCGCTATGGTTTTGTAATACGACTTCTCTGAGTTTGGATTTCCTAGAGGGTACGGGGTCAGGCAGTTGGACGCTCGCAAAACTAAACCAAATACTTCAACATGCTACCAATAGTGTGTTGCGCCGATACCAAATCAAAAGAAGACAAATTAAAGTTGATATGCGTGTAGGAAAATATTAAATAGTTGAACTAAGAAAACACTACGCGCGTGTAACAACTAATCACCTGTAAATACTCGTAATGAATTACTTAGAACGATATATAATTATTCATTTTTTATCCATATTAACCGCAGCATCCGCTGTGATTTGCATATTTGGTGCAACTACTTCGTCCGCACGTGTGAAGTCTTGAACCATGGGTCAGTGTCGCATGACATTACCAACGCCTCTAGTACATTATGTGGTTACATCGACCTTTGTTCTATGTAAAAATCTATTAATTACTAGGTGTTGCACGCGGCTGCGCCCCTCAGAAACACCTTACCTGTGTAAACGTCTGTGTGTGTGGGTACGTAGGTACATACATATAATTGAACCTACCATCTTGTATATTCTTTTGATGTTCATAAGCAATCTTATCTTTCGAGGAAACATAAAATAGCATGACATAAAAATGGCATGAGCGACATTTTACTCCATATTTTGCTCGTGAGCTGAATTTTAAGTTTTATCACATATAATGCCTTGTATTTTTACTTTTGCTCTGAGCTGCGTGCGCATCTTTGGTTAATGATAATATTATACTTGTCCCACTATATGTCAAAAGACCGCCATAATAGCCCCGAACTGACAACTCGAGTACCAGAAAGTCTATCAATGTCTTAGATAGTACAGTAATATTAGATGAATTTGTTTATAACAATCTACCTCTGCCAACAATAACATTTTGAATTTAGCAAATTATTGAAAAAATCTGTGAAGCCTTTAACTTTTTCTGTATGGAAAAAATCGTGTTGTTTACTATGGGTATATTATTCGTGACGATGTCTTTACCCAGGGGTGCAAGCCGACCACACGCTGAAAAAAGAAACGCCCAAAATTATAAGGTCTGGCCCTTGTAAAAAGAGGAAAATATATTTTACGTGGCAAATGTCACACAACACACCTTCACTGTGGCACCCCACGCACACCTAAAGGCGTTTCGAATGGTCATTCATAATGGTCTAAAATTTTATTCGGAACAAACTAAGACAAAAAGCAGTCTCCTATAAAATCGATTTTAGACTACTTTTTATTCTGAATGCTACTGTATTTATAAGATAACTTCGTACAACTGTAATCTAAAAAAACATTTTTGTGTTAATTTTTAAGGGAGGAATATTTAGCCGTGAACACTCTGCAGCTGTTGACCATGATGAAGATTATTTTGGAAGACTGTAACGTGAATTTCGTTGTTTACTAATCGTGTGACAATGTTTTCGGCTGCTACAAGACCGTGGGCTTGTGACCGCTGTCCTTTTATAAACACATTATTACGTGCCTTGCATGACGTATGATTTTTGCTCGCCATTTTAGTAGACGAAATGGCTGAACGTGTCTTATTCGTATTTCATGACTTGACTTAAAATGTACGTAAATGTTACAATTATTTATAAATGGGATAGTTTCAATGTTACGAGTTAGAAGTAAACGCAGAACAGAAGTGTTACAGACGGACTCTTCGTCTAAGTTATTGGATACTTCTTATCCCAGAAAAATGCGATGAGATTTTCATTCCGCATAAATACTTTCACGCAAACGAAGGCGCGAACAATACTAGTATTAGTCACCCAATTCAGGTAACACCAGATAGTGGTGTTGAGACTAGTTGATTTGCCAGTATTTGTCCTAAGACGTCCTGACTTGAAAATCGAACACTCACCACCTCGGACAGGTTAGCGCTTTACTAAAAAATGTTTTGGTA
>NW_023592627.1:0-35229 GCF_014839805.1 Manduca sexta | reverse complement strand
ATATTTCTAAACGAAAAGCAACGTACAAAATATTATGATACATTTTAAAGAAGATTTTTCGGTAGCTAATTTTATAAATCTAACAACTTTATTATATGTAACGTTAAGTATCTATGGTCACACAATTAACCGGTATTTAAAAAAAGTAATTTTTGAAACCAACCTCGTAATAGATACCAGAACCTCACGTTTCACAGCCCATACAACCACTACACGGATTACATGCTAAAAACCAACCCGCATCGGTCATACTACAGTGACCACTAAAGATAAATGGACTATTTAAATCTTTGTTTTACATTGTACGAGAAATTTCAGATGCAAAGCGCAAAATTATAAAGATAAATTACTTTTATGATTTATATGTATGACACGCAAATTAAACTCCAAAGTTCAGTAGTTGAAGAAAAAATTTGGTGCTCTCTCGGTCTAATAAGCTTTTATTTGAGCGTCGCCGACCAAGCGAAAACAAAATCGGTCTGAAAAGTTGTAACAGGTAAAATATACTTAAGTAAGCATAAAATGGAATATTATAGTACAATGATTTTTACAGAGATGGGCCATGATTTTTACGAAGATCAAAAGAGCTTGTCGTAATCTCTTCAGAAACAATTTGGGATGTTTAAATAGAAAAAGTATATACTAGAATCTATATCATTCTCTAGTACACTGGAACAACTAGTGTTATCGTTTATGGTGCCGCATTGGCTGTTCAAAGGGGTTTGTAAATGATTGTTGGCACATGGTAATTTGTGGTCCTAAGGAGTCTAATTTTTAGACTTCTCTTAAAGAGTATTATCTCTCATCAATCATAAGCATGTTTAAATGATCAATTATTTATATGTACATAAGTAATCTTTATATAATATTTAATTTCAGTTGCCCTATATAGTTCTAACATAGCTTGGCACAATTGACAAATTTTAACGTCACTTGGTTTAAAATAATCCTTTTAAAAATTCTGTTTTAAAATGAAAAATAAAACTGAACAGCATTAGTTAAGCTAAATGATGAATGGTGTGCATAAAAATTCTGACACTAGCGTGGACACCAGACACAAAATGAATTAATAAAAAAGCATACGAACTGTTGGTGCGCTAAAAATGAATAATGAAAGACCTGAATAACCAAAAAATAGAAAATATCAGTGTTGCTTTTATCATCTACCGGAGTCAAATGGACTTTCATTTTAATTATATTTTATATACTTAATTATATTTAATAATATAGAACCACTTTTTATAATAATAAACATTAATAGACTAAGTCACAAGGTTATATTGTATTTTACATCACAAAGATAACAATGCTATTGCTAGGATAAAAAATATTTTTTGAGGGCATTGTCAGAGCCTTTGTCAGATGGAAATTAATCGTTGATGCCTTCATCTACTTCCAATAGCTCTCCTGAGTAAGAGGTTCGCAACCTGTGAGGAGGTTGCGAATCACGTTGGTCAGTTAAATTCAAAGGGTTGCGAGTGCCCGAAACTCGAAAATCCGGTGGGGCTAGAAAAATTTGACTTACGTCAGGTTCAGGCCATTACATCAGAATGAAAAAAAAAACAAATCGAAGCAATTGGTCATTAACTCTCGCACCAGTTGGTTGCTAGGTGATATCTTTGCGAATAGTGTTACTTGATAGTACTTGGTAGAAACACATATGACTTTATATTTATATGTATAGAAGTATCGAAACGATTGTAGTAATACTTAGACGCTCTATTCAAACAACCTCACGAACACTTTATAAAGTGTGCATGTAATATGAACCTTAAAACAAAACTTTAAAGATTTGCATCGTTAGTTCGATATCTGACGCTCGGTCCAAGTTGAAAGGAGAACGGAACTACATCAAACAATAACAAACAACTTGTGCTTGTTAATATGTAAAGCTGTAGTGTAGCTAGCTAGCTTTTATATAAAAAAGCAGATATTTCCATCCTATGTTAGTGATTCTATTTCTAAGTTCTCAAACTAGTAGAACTACATTTGTCGACTAATACTTTTTATGTCAAGGTGTTGGGTGGTGTTCCCACTGTTTATGGGCGGTCTTATCGCTTAAATTAGGCGAACGGCAAGCTCGTCTCGTTAAAGTAATAAAAAAAGCAAACCTAATCAAAAATAATCCAAACTCATGTTCTGACCTTTGAAAGTGTTGTGATGATCGAGTACAGCGGACGTTCAGTCAAGGGTCAAGCGGAACCCGCTCGTCAAATTACCGCTCACATCTGGTTTTAGATTAATGCAGTTGACACCTTTATTGAGAGGGGTTTTTGTCCTCTTGGAGAGGTTGGCGTTTATTTTTAGTAAATTGTGTGTGAGGTCATTGCTGATACTTCAGGGTCAAGTGGAGTTACAAATGGTTCGGACGTTAGTTAAATTATAATTTCTTTTCATTAAAATCACACAATTTTTCGGTTTTTATCGTGGTTTTTAAATTTATCCCAAGGTTTCGATGACTTTGCGGCTTTCGTGGTCACGGGGTGGACTGGCAAAGCGCAAAGTGGACTGGCGAAGGCTGCAAGTTTTCAAAACGTCGGGAGAAAATTAAAACATCAAATCTGCGATAAAATCCGAAAAATAGTTTAATTTTATTAGATAACATTAGATTTAAAACAATTATTATCAAAGCTGTATCGGTACAAAATATATTTCGAAGTCATAAATATACATTTTCGACTCGATACCGGGAGGTCCAGTGGGTGTCAAAATAAATTACTGCCGCCCTCTGATTCACTCCTGTGTATTTTAGAATGAGTACGCGCCATTTGTAATGCTTACAGCATTGATTTTGGACACGAACTCCACAATGGGTGGATGATGCGATTTGCTGTTAGATAGGTAAATTTATTTTCATGTTGGTTTGTATTTAACTGAAGGGCTAGTAGGAAACATTATAAGTTAATAAAATATTCAAATTTAAATCCATTTAGTATTTTTGAGTATAAAAAATCAACGGTACTACATTATAAAAATAAGTATCACATAAATGCCTGGGTGGCCTAGATGTACTGCATGTGCGGTACGGCAAGACTCGAGGTCCTGGTTTCGAATAGCGGGTAGGGCAGTGATATTTGGGTTTTCTGTTCAATATCAGCTCGGAGTCTGGAATTTGTGCCCGATATGGCGATAAGCTCGCCACATATCACATCATGGGACGGAACACACTTGGTGAAAAGTGAGTGTACTTGGTTGAATGCTGTGATACAAATAATTTACTCAGTGGGCACGAAATAGGGCCGATGTGATTGGCTAATATTGAGATACAACAATATTAGCCAATCACAACGGCCCTATGTCTACGCACTGGGAAGGCTGCCATGCCGTCAGCACTGAAAAACAGACTTCTATCACAGCTTTGCTCCGTCCTTAGACAAAAATGTCTATGAATACGGGGTAAGTTAATAAACTGTCAAAAATGTATATCAAGTATTGTTATTTATCATAATATCATCACCAAAATAAACTATAAGGTGTGTGGTGCTGATCACAGAGCGTAACATCTTTTGTAATTGTAAGGGAGGGACCCTATCGTTATATCCTACTAATATCATAAATGCAAAAGTTTGTGAGGATGGATGTATGTTTATTCCTCTTTCACGAAAAACTACTGAACGGATTTGGATACAACTTTACAGTAATATGAGGATGGTTATTATACATCATAATATCACATAGGCTACAATTTATAATGATTTTGTGTAATTTGGTCATAATATACTAATACATATCACGTAAGTCGGAAAAAAAATCCCAGAAAACTCCTTCACGCGGGCGAAGCCGCGAGAAAAACATAGACAATAATTTAAATTCTGACCAAATCAAATGCTTTCCTGAAATCTAAAAACCCACCCTTATATTAACTAACCTACCTTATAGAACGTCAAGGTTGACAGCCCATGTTCTCGATTTCAGCAATAAGGCGTCAACCACGAATAACGAGAGAGTAATCTGAGCCATCTTAACCCCATAATGCTAGAGCTGGAATAGGCAGAGTTAAGTCTAATTAGGATGCAATGCGCACTGCACCAGACATGTAGGCATTGACTGTCTGTACCACGTGAATGTAGATAGATTAATAGCCGCTTGTGGTGTGAACAGAGTAATTATATTTAGATATTTGATTGTGGCTTAGTTTGTGATGGATGATTCAGTAAACGAAATTGATGGAGCTGCTATGTTTGTACAACATGGATGGTCTTAACCGGGATAGCAACGTTTTCTCACAAAAATAAGTGTAAAGTGGTGGCTTGATGGTGCATTTCGAGGGTGGAGTCAGATTTATTATAGATCCGAAATATACGACATATTATCTTTTTCCTTATTTTTGCTTGTGTTCAAATTTCTAAATCACTTACATTCATCTTTCAGACAATTTAACGATGCAATAATTAACTGAGGATATAGTGGCTTAACAACTAAGCCATTGCTACCTTCTTAGATTCGAATGGTGCTTAAGTCAAAGGATTAGGTGACATGTCTCTCGTACGTGAAAATTTTGGGTAACTGCTTTGTGGTTTCTTATGCCATTTATTTGTGTGCAAGCATTGTCAGCTTAAATGACAATGAGCCAAATGAATCTAAACATTAAGTTGTTTTTCTAATGGCTCATCCTCATAGCGTAATATCATTTAGGACTGAAAGTTCATTGGTATTGTTTGCATGTTGGTGTTTCAGTATATTATCGCCCATTTTTTTTATCTCTAGTCTGTTTCAACTCCTGGGTCGTAAGGTGGCTTTAAAATATCGTCTCAGTCGCCCCTGAAGGTGATAGGTAACACCATCTCAATCCCTAAAATAAAAGAGGTATTTCTGACAAGGGATCTCTGCATCTCGTCGATTAATTGTAAAAAAAATATGACTTAAATACCAAATAATACAGACAAAAAAAACCATAACCTAAAAGTACTTTAAGCACTTAAATCCCTAGGCTGACAAATTTCAAGAATCCTACGATAGAACTGGATGTTCTCAAAAACCATTTGAATTTTATATGCTTTTAATAGCGCCGAGATGGATGGCTTCGATGGAATCTGCATTTTCATATTTTGGTCCTTCGAGACAGGAATTTTGATTGAAATTTTAATGTTTTATTCTGATAGACTATTTGCTGATTGAGATTAAGATTAAAGAAGTTTTAATGTCTGATGGTTTTACTTAAAATTATATTTGAATGCCTCAGTGGTGTAACTTTGTATTTCGTGCGCTGTACAACATCGCTCTAAGATTCTGGGTTCGAATACAGAGTTGATCAAAGTGATATTAATTTTTCTTGAATAACAGCTCAGAGTCTGGAATTTTTGCTAAATAAGGCGTTAAGCTCATCTCTATGCTACATCATGGAATGGACCACACACGGTGAAAAATAGGTGCCCTGGTTGCATCTATACCTACCCTTCTCTGGAAAAAACCACCGAGGCTGAATATTAACATATTATAATTATTTAGAAATAAATATTTATTATAACATTCTCATCGCTCATTCTCTAGAATTATCTTCATACATGTTATAAAAATAGTATTCTAAATAATAACGTACATTTCTTACATACAATATATTTAAAGAGAAACATACCCCACATTGATTTACCCAAGATCTAAGAACAATAAAAGTTCTAAATTTAGCCATCCCGCCTTTCTCAGTAACTCGCAGTATAATGTTTATTGCAAATATTTTATAGCTAACTGAAAATCATGCGAGGCCTAAAGTTTATAGCTGTGACGTAAAGATCATGTGGAAAGATTCTGGGGAAAAGTATCAAGAATTTTATTGTTAATGTATTTGTTTGCAATACAAGTTTTTGATCACTACGTTTAGATATCCATTTCTAAACTATGGAACCAATATTTGAGGTTTGTTTTTCTAAAGGTCATGACATTCCCGCGTGCCAGTACTATTTCAATGAATGAAATAATTTTGTAATAATAATTTGCATGTTTAAAACAATAAATATCAATAACTATCCCTTGCTTTAACGGTGAAGAAACATCGTGAGGAAACCTGCATACCTGAGAAATTCTCTATTACAAATTTTCGAGGGTGTGTGAAGTCTACCAACCCGCACTAGGCCAGCGTGGTGGACTCAGGCCTGTTCCCTCTCAATAGAAGAGGAGGCCCGTGCCCAACAGTGGGACAGTATATACAGGGCTGATATTATTATTTGATATTATATAAACACAATAAATTAAAATATTCCAAATTAGAAATCATTTTGTAAAGTAAACGCTCGCGCAAATGGTATTTGCAAGGATCCGCTCCATTAGCCAAACTCAATCGTTAAAACACGCTATCAGCCTAAAACGATAAATCAAAAGCATGTGTAGTCCATTAACACGATTCCATTCCATTGAAGTTACACTACGTAAAACACCCTCACTGATTGATAAATTCATGTAAATGGTTAAGTTTGCAAGAGCTTGTTTGAAATCATTTGTGATATTCCTTTCTGCTGCAACTTACTTTTAATCATATCAGATGCACTAGCCTAGTTGGAAATGGAAACGGATTCTCGAGACGAATATTAACAGGTTCAAAATTTAAGGCACACACCTATGATTTTTCAAAATACTGTCTACATTCTTTAAGATCATTCGCTTTAAACGTTAATGAAAAGTTCTTGAAGAAACCTATGTATATACATAGGAATTCTCTTCAAGAATTTAAAATGTATAAGAAGTCTGTTAACCCGCACTAGGTTAGCGTGGTGGAATTTAAACTTAACCTTTTATCCGTTGTTGAGGAGGCCTATACTCGGAGGTGAGACAGTATATAATATACAGCTGGTATTATTACTATCAGATTTACCACATTTTGTATTCATGGCAGCATTATCGAATATTCCAAACCCTGAAACAGTGACTTCACCTCTGCTCAATTGCAGTCGCGGAGGAACTTTTAGCGGTTGCAACGTAAGTGTTTTAGGATTCCAAAACTTGCCACTCGGACGGCGATGCGGTGAAATTCAATCCGATTATGATGTATGCAGTTTGAAATATGTTACACGACTTGGCACTTAGAGGCGCGTTATTTGGTTGATTTAGGGTCGAAAGTGGCTTAGTTGTTTGTGCGAAACAAATAAGTATTTGTTGGGAATTGAATGTTTGAGCGAGAGATGTTCTTTGTAAGACGGTTTCTGTGTTATTTATAAATGGATTTTAATATTGTAGACATATCTTCTTGTCTTGATGTTTCTTTAAGATTTTTTGTATTCAAAAATATTCCTGAACTACACTGAGTTCAAAAATAACTTGTGAATAAATAAAGTAAGTAATAAGGTGAAACAATGTCTTCATTAAGTATTCTGTTTTAGTTACGATGCCTGTGTTTCAAATGTTATATTCTAAAAAAAACATAATCCACACCTTAGAAAAAATAACTAGAAATTACAATGAGAATCTTAGAACAGTTGGAATAAAACATAAATTGTCATGAAACTAAAATTTTGCCGAAATAATTAACTAATCAATTTGACTGTAATATCTAAGACGGTAACAGCTTGTTTCTTTACAAATTAAGTCATATACACAGTAACAGTTGAAAAAAGTAATGTTAACTTTATGACTATCATTGAAAAAAACTGGCCATTATAATAAAAAATTAAACTCACCAAATAATAAACTCCAAACGGCATCACGACAACAGCGACCAGCAGATCAGCAACAGCCAAACTAACTATAAAGTAATTTGTAACAGTTTGCAATGTCCTCTCGCGCACAACACTCATTATCACCAACACATTACCGAAGAGAGTGAAGAAAGGGAATATCAGGAGGAACAAAGCCCACAAGTTATACTCTTGAGTAATGTTTTGTCTAAAACACGACACATTGAACGTCCCGTTGATACTACAGTTGGTGTACTGGTACAAATCGTTTAGCATCGGCAAGGTGCCATTGTGTTCGAAGACGTCGTTTGTATTACCGTAGAAGTAGTCGCTAAAGTCTTCCACTAGTCTCATGTAGTCTCCGGTTTCATTCGTTCTATTCTCTTTGTAAATTGATCTTGTATGTATTACATCTGTGGTGATATCTGGTGGTCTTTTGGTAGGATGTAAATAATTCGCCACATCGCTTTCATTGTGTATGTTCATGGTTAGAGATTCATTTTGCGTTCGTCTCGTCTCATTACTTCAGTTCGGATGCAGGCGCCATCTCATCTGTAACAAAATGATTATGTTAAAATTTGTCACAATCTTCTCCGTTATAACATGATATTCTAATTCTGCAACGCGATTTGCGGACGACTTAATACCCCCAGATGATGTTGTAGTTAGACAGGCATGCATGGAAAGATTAGTGAGATAAGGACAGAAAAAAGACTTCACTAAAATATTTAGCTCTCAAATCCATCTTAGAATTCATTTTTAGACACTAATGAAATTCAAAAGATGAAAATTCCAAAGGCATTACATTTATTGAACTCGCGTAAATCAGATTGTGACGACTGTCAAACGGATAGCAATCAAAAACGGATCGGGTTCATCAATCAAAAGCCACACTCGGTACAATGGGGGAACACTCGAAAATATTCCAATCGCTACACAGGTTAACACTGTCTCTGTCGAGTATGAGTACAAATAAACTGGAGTACAAGCGTAATATTCAGTGAAGAGAGAAGTATATAGGAAACATAGAACTTAAGGACTAAGACCACGTTTTGATGACTATGAAGTCGCAATTGAAAGGTATAGAAAAGTATGTAGGAAATCTAGAACTTAATGACTAAGACCCCATTTTGATAGGTATGTTGCAATTGATAGGTGAGGTGGTGTGCGTTGCAAAAGGAATGTAGTGGAACTAGATAATATATTATCGCATGTATACAATATTTAACTTATATCTAGACTTATATCTAAAGTTATATCTGAATTTAAACCTAAAATAACTTCAATATTATTATGTATAAATGTAAGTACATAAATATTTTATAAAACAAATAATAAAACTTAAACTCGTATTTGAGGTGCACCACCAGGTCTAACACAATCTAAAAAAGTAAACCGAAACCAAATCACGCAAAGAATTGACAATCCCCTTTAATCTTGCAAGTCAATTTAATATGATTGATCCGATAAAAATCAGCGAAGTGTGGCCGTCAGTTATCCTCTTAATCTGCCCACCCTCTTTAATTACTGGCGTGGTTTTAATAGCGTTTTATCATTAAAAACGTGCAATTAACGTGGTTCCTCCGACGTGGATTAATTTGTAACGAGGTGGTGTATATTTAGTTACAGTTTTATTTATTTTGTGTTGAGTATATTAAATGAGCGATTCTCTCGTGAGGGTTGGAAATCGTCACCTTGTAAGATAGTCTACTATCCTATGACGTACATCGATGACGTATTAATGATTTTTAGGAAAAATGATGAATAGATCTCGACATAATCAATGACCTACTCATTCCTGATTTTAGGGTTACATATCTCAAAAGAAACTTTTAAGGTCTCTTTTAGGATCACTTTATTGTGCGTCCGTCCGTCTGTCTGCCAAGACCGTTTTGCTCAGGAAAGGGTAGAAGTGTCAAGTTCAAATTTGTGACAAATACTTGCGTCTATGGCCTCTTAGCTGTGAAAGAAATATACTTTCATCTCAACGTGTCGCATGTTTTCAAATATTTTTAATTTCCTGTACTAATTTCCGTTGATTTAGAATCATGAAATTTTGCACGAAGCAATATCTTACCGTACATTAAAGGTGAAAATGTGAAAGCTGTAAATATGTGCTTTAATAAAAAAAAAACAATGTATTATTAAAAACGTATTATTTGTGGTTGGTGCAATGACCATCTCTAAGTTAGTCAAGTTTGAACTTACCTATAATAAACTTAGATACCTTACCTACAAGTTTTTACGGTACCCTCGATGCGCAAGTCCAACTCACACTTGTCCGATTTGTGTACTCAATTAATATGACTATTACAAAAATACATCCAATCCAGAGGGTCCATCTGGATATCTAACTTCGCAATATCTCTACCTTGCTTGGCGCTAGCAATGGACAAAGCAATAGTACTTACCTCTAAGACTATAAAATGCAAAATCCTTCCCACCCTAAAGTAATTGAAATTAGATTTATCTCACGAGACCGAACATTGAATGCATCTATTATTAAAAGAAGTCCCTACTCCGAAAAACTTTTATTTCGCTCTCCACCTTTTTGTTAACGACATTTTAATTACGCTCGTGCTCGGCGGTTATCGAAATATCACATCGAGAACCCTACTACGAATTCAGTTTCGCAGACTGAAAATAATTCGATCTAATGATCGATTAAAAATTTAATTGTTCGAAAATTTTGATCATGTGGAATGATAAATGATTATTTGCGTAAGTGATTTAATAAATTTTTTAACCATTTTTATAGTTAAGATTATTTTACGTTAAATAATATATTCCCTTATTAGTCCTTGTCCACTTCACCTCGCTTCATAATATTGTACTCAAATAAAATCTAATATCTTACTGTCAGAAACAACTTCCTAAAGGATACTTCTAATTTGAAACGTCACAGTACAATAGACGGTCAACAATGCAATTCTACGTCCTCGAAACTACCAAAGGCACTATTTTACACTCGGGAATAAATAACTCTTGTCCGAATTTTCGGTTTCGTAGTAGTGTCGGCTTCGGCCCCTTTCGTGTTTCAGAGATAAGGATGGCACGCTTTTAACGGTCAGATTTATTATTCTTTGTATTGTTGGGATTGTTAGAATTTCCGTGATTTCGATTAATATTGCTCGAATCTACTCGATACTGCTGTAGATGGTTTTTAGAAATGTAAAAACTAAATTATAGTATCCATTGTTTTGGCGAACATTCTTCGAATATTAAATATTATAAGAAGTTATGATATCACATCATTATAAATGACTTACAACTACATTTTAAGTTCTAGGCGTATTGTAAGAAAATAAATATCTATCTATAATATTATAAAACAAAGTCGCCAAAAGCTGTCCGTCTGTATGTGACCGATTTTCTTAAAATCTAGTGAACGGATTTTTGTACAGTTTTACTATAAGACAGTGCTATTCTTGAGGAAGGTTAATATTAATGTAATGTACTATTGTACATTACAAGTTTAGGTAAACTGACTAAAATATAACGATTACCTACTGTTGAAGAGGTCGCGTGATTGTGGATCGGGATTTACGGGGGAAAAACTTTAAGACACACGAATTTCCACGCGGGCGAAGCCGCGAGCACAACTAGTCAATTGATAACCTAATATAACATCCTAGATCTAAATACACCATTTCTCAATATTACAATAAACGATCTCCCCACGTTCATTAATTCCTTAATAATACCGAAATCGCTTCCAATTATCCAGCCTGAACAAGAAACATCAAACGACCGCAAACTCTTGGGCCTTAAGTTTTAAGTGGACAGCCGGCCCGATGAATTGACAACATTGTACAAGGGAATGTGATTAAGCTATTAATACTGTTTTGATGTAGAAGGGCTTAAACATTAGTTTGCAGTTCCAACCGCGGTAGAGTTTTCGGGATAAAAAGTATATGGCACTTAATTTATTTATTTATTACACTTTATATTATGCAGAGTATAAGATGGACTTAATGCTGAATACTTAATTTACTTACTATTAGTACTTTTAAAGAATAGCGCGTCTAAATGCAAGAAATAAAAAACTTCATATTATGGTGGTGTAGTCTACACTGTAGATGGTAGTGGCGCGCCTATATCATCTGCACTCGATTAATATGACCCATGATATGACAAGAAGTGGATATAACACCGTGACCAATTCAAAAGCAAATTCCGGGTAACTCGGATGTGATTGTTTAATTTTAAAACTATAACATAGGAATTTGAACCCTAACCCGCATATTATAAAACCTAGATTAACATAGATCAATAACCCATCAAAGTAATCTAGTCCAACCGTAACTTAAACACTTATCGATAACCGATACACGTCACTAGATATTAAAACTCAATATTTTCAATCGATTATAACTTGGAGCAACACTTTGCGAGCGATCTGTAAATGAGTTAAAAAGTTGTTCTGCCTGCCTCCATTTCGCAATAGCTTGATGATGCTATCGATCATACTGGACGTGCTAATGGCTTCGTGTCAGAACTCCCACTAATTATGGAAATTATGAAACGCTAACTACGTGATTGTTTTTACATGAGATTGCTTCTAGTTGGTTTGTCGTATGCGAGGTTATGTACTGGAACTTCTATTTCTACCGCCAAGCATTTTCAGTAATGTTTTGTTTTGGATTGGACTTTGTGGCTAGTGTAATAGGGCTTAATGATTTCTTATGTTTACGTGAATGTTAGACATTTAAATAAAAATATTTTGCGGATTTTATAAAAGTTACAGTTATATGAAGCGACAATAGCCTAGTTGGGTGTGGAACGGACTGCCGAGACAAATGTCCGCAGGTTCAAATCCCAAGGGCACACACCTCTGACTTTTCTAAAATCATGTGTGTATTCTTTGTGAATTTATCATTCGCTTTAACGGTGAAGGAAAACATCGTGAGGAAACCTGCACATCTGAGAAGTTCTCTGTAGGAAATTCGAAGGTGTGTGAAGTCTACCAATCCGCACTAGGCCAGCGTGGTGGACTAAGGCCTAATCCCTCTCAGTAGTAGAGGAGGCCCGTGCTCAGCAGTGGGCAAGTATATAATACAGGGCTGATATTATTATGATAAAAGTTACAATATCTACACAACTTTGACTTTTCGGATGACCAACACCTCAGTCATCCCCGTGACCACGAAGGCTGCAATCTTGGAAACGTCGGTAGGAAATTACAATATAAAAATTGCGATAAAATTTACTAAACTATTTTTATTTAAATGTACTCGGGTTTTATGAGATTTAAAATCTAATATCTCAGGGTAACGAGCACGGTGCAATTTGGAGACAATTTTTTTGCGTATAATTCAGTTTGTATGGTATTTATGTAGTCGTATTGTTTGTTATCAGCGTCGTTACTTAGAGAATTGAAGACAAAAACCATCAGTTATTAACTCTTAAATATTTATCAATAAGGTTTCAAAACGTATAAATATCTAAATGTATAAATATAAAATATTTATCAATAAGGCTTCAATAAACATAAATTTCTAACCCCTTATTCATAGACGTTATGTATCTAAGGACGAAGCATTGCTGTGATAACAAGCATGTTTCTCAGTGCTGACGGCATGCAGCTTCGCAGTGCGTAGACATAGGGCCGTTGTGATTGGCTAATATTGGATACAACTTAAATACTTGGCTGTCAGATAAACAAAGCTGAGAAACAGACTCGTTATCACAGCAATGCTCCGTCCTTAGATAAATAACGTCTATTAATAAATTAGGGTTAGCCTTTTCACAGTATTAGTTACAAAAATATTATACTTTGGAATCTGGACTAAAAATATTTTAGTCGACATTTAACAAAATCACTACAAAGTCATTAACTACAATCTAAGAAACAGATTTGTTATCACAACAATGCTCCTTAGATAAATAACGTCTACGAATAAGGGGGTAAATGTTTAAATATAATACCTATTACATTAGTTACATTTCTCTATTGAGAGAAGCCTAATAAACTATTATAGCCCAGTTTTCCTTCTCAAAGCTTCGGAACGCATCTACTCTAGCATTGTAGGTGCTCGCATTGTATTGTTGAAACACAACTGGTACCCTTTGTAGTTGTTTTGAGAAGCAAATTGTAACTATAGAGTATGCATATTGACTGTTAATAGTATAAGGTGTTACGCAGACGCCTTCTTGCTGCAAATAAACGCTACGTTAAAGAGACTTTTTGAATCGATAATATTTCTAATAACTATACCTTATCTAATATATTTGATTGTTACTAAGATAACTATATGTTCTCTCTCTCAACGACACTAGTCCTTAAGTACCATTTACTGGTAGGACTCTTATATGTGAGAGTCCGCCTGGCTAGGTACCAGAGCAATGTCTATTTCTGCCGCCAAGCAGCAGTGTGTAGTCACTGTTGTGTTCCGGTTTGCAGTACATTGTAGCCAGTGGACACGACTCAACACGTCATGTCTCTGGATGGCGAGTGCAGTGGAATACCAAACAATACTTTGTAATTCATGGTGTTTCTACTGTTTATGGGCGGTCGTACCGCTTACCATCAGGCGAACGGCGAGCTCGTTTTGTCATTCAAACCAATAAAAAAAAATAAGTAAAATTTTATTATTATTCTTAGAAAAAAACTGGACACACTCTGACTCGTTAGCAAAACTTAATTAATTTAAGTTGTATCCGGTTCCTACTGTATTTATATAAAAGTAAGTTTTTTTTCAAATGCCTATTTTTTTTAAAATTCACAGCACTTGGCTAAGACAATTACTTTGAACAATAAAAATAAAAAAATATAATGATGACTAAAGTTAAGTAATATCTTTAACTTCGCAGTTAAATATTCTGCACTAAATCAACGAACACAATATTAGAACTAAATTAACACCAGCATATTGGAAATGGGAATTCATTGAACATAACAGATATTTGCATAATACGACTGAGAATATAGGTCGCTGGTTCCAGACTGGGAACTTCCAAAGCATTTTCCATTTATGAGCCAAACTCCGAACTCGGGCTAACCTAGGTCCACTCAAGACCACGAGCCAAGCCGTCGGCATAACTCAGTTAGTATGAGTTACGGAGTGGACAAACACCGTTAATTTGCAACTGTTGTTTTCATTTAACTAGAGTAAGGAATGCGTTTTTAGCTTATCAAAATATAATTTACTTAATGTAATGCTCAAGTAATTGTGATGGGACATTTTGCTGCAATCTAAGTTATACTTAATAATTGCTACTAGAAATACATTATTAGCACGCTTAGTGGACTTAAACCGGAACCCAAATAATCGGCTGTCGACTTCAAGACATTGTGAGCTTATTCTGGGTAGATCGGATCGTCAACACGGAAAATTTTTAAAAATATTGTGTTGTAAAATTTAGGTCGATATTGTAACTTTGAAATTTATTGTAACTTGAAAACCACGATAAAATCCAAAAATTAGTTTTATATCGACGACTTGTATTTCCGGACAGAACATTTACGCTAGCTGATCTGTCATTATTTCTTTATGATTTGAAGTTGTTATCTTTATTGTTCAATTATATTAATAGAAATTTGCAGCATTGATGTATATTCTAGTACATATATATCAAGGATCGCAACGTTTGCTTTGGAGCAAGTGAAAACAAAAAGTATTACATAATGGCGAACTGTGATCAATAGGGAGTGACTAAACACTGCCTTTGAAACAATATCATTGCTGTAAGCAATTAAGAGCTCTCTAAAGGTATTTGTGACTTACTGAAGACAAAAGGAGGGTTGAACTTTATAAAATTACGTTTGTGAAATAGGAAGTGTGTTTAATAATAACATCGTATTTGTAGCAAACATTTTCAATACAAAATATCGTGCGTATATATCACGCTTTAAACCACGAAGGGGTAGACAGGGGGCCAAGCAAGGCCACCTATCACCATCTGTGTTCCCATCGCAAGACATGACAGGAAAGATTTTTTTTTAATTAAATTGAGAAAATTGTACTTTGAGATTTTCGCAGACATACTATTCAATAATCGCATATAAAATACCACAGAGTTCGTATTTGGAAAAACCAGAGAGATTAAACATAAATATAATATCAGTCCCGTCTTATATACTGTCCCACTGCTGGGCACGGGCCTCCTCTACTATCACGAAGGATTAAACCTTATTCCACGACGCAGCCCTAATGCGGATTGGCAGGCTTTATATAACCTCAAGATTCTTGGAAAATTTCTCAGGTAGGCAGGTTTCCTCACGATGTTTTCCTTCACTGTTGAAGCAAGCAAGCAACTTGGAAATGCGTGGCCTTGGGTTTTGAAGCTACGGACATTCGTCTCGGCATTCCGTTCCACTACCAACTAGGCTATCGCCGCCTTCAATGAACATCCTTTCGAAAAGTTTACCACTCATGTATCCTGTTAACGATAAATAATTTAAACTACCCATATGCGGCCAAAATTTAGAATTATTTGAGGGCGTGCGTGACTGGAAATCCGAAGTAGCGGGAATTAGCGCTTATGGGGTCGAATTAATGGAATTTGCGGACATCGGATTAGTAGCCCCGTGTTGCCTTTAATTACACAAAGTTTATATCCGGTTTCGAACAGCATAACTGTGTCTAGCGAGGAATAATCAACTCTCGACAATTGATATTCTGGACGCCACTCTACTTATTATTAGATGAATTCATAATAGTTAAAGCACTTTCCTGTTTCCGTATAACAGAAACGCAATCACAGCTCTATGTTACTACGATATACAGATAAAAAATACTCCGATAATGCAAGAAGATATGTTGAGATATAACCACGTAGCTACGAAAACATCCAATGGAGACGTAATGTCTACTGAAAATAAAATATTTAGAAATCTTAAACCTATAATAATTAACCAATATAAAAAATGATAAAAATACCAATTATCTATTGGTACCTGATATGGCGAAAGGCTCGCTCCGTATCTCATCATGGGACAGAACACACACGAAGTCAGTGCACTAGTTGCCTCTGCCTACCCTTATGGAATAAAGGCGTATCTTGCTTGTTTTGTTTGATTTTCATTTCGATGCTCGATGCTATAAAACTCTATTAAAAAGCACTCAGGGCCGCAAAAACTAAAAGGATAAAACCCGAAACCAATTTCCACGTGTACCCAACTGTCAGTTACGCTCATGACTTTAAAGCCCCACACATCATCACTTGTGACGGCTAAACACCGGATTCCGAAGCCCACTGCGCGGAGGTTTGACGCGCTTTTAGTTTCAAATTTGAAAAATATTACAACGGAATTGATGTGGCGTTTCGGATTGCCGTCGAAAGTGTGCTGACTCAGTTATTAAATAAGTGCATACATACAAAAGGTTTTTTTGCGAGGCGATTCGTTCGTGCCGGTACAGAATACATTTTAGCACAGTAGTACATCCCTCTCAGTAGTAGAGGAGGCCCGTGCCCAACAGTTGGGCATTATATAATACAAGGCTGATATTATTATTATTATCATTATAAATTTTAGTGGAAATTACTTTGAGAAACTTTCAATTTGTTGCTCAAAATCTCAATCATACCGTACCATAGATTTGCATAATTTAACAAAGAAACAAAATAAAACACGTGAATACTGCGGTAAAATGACTTGACAACCTAAATACTGCCACTAGTACGCGATTTCGAACCAAGAGTTGCATAATAGATCCCTGTCAACCCTCCAATGCAAAGCCAAAATAGGAATCACTAAATGCCGTTAGAAACAACGGTGTAATCCGTCATCGGCATCGAATTGTTATTTGCGGCTGTCCACGCAACGCGGCCCATCCATCACGGGGCCAAAAGGACCCTAATGGATTGAGAGTAAACGAGTGTTAAAATTGAAAAGTTGATCGGAATAAAGTTACCTATATAAGACCTATATTAAATGTTAGCTCTTTTATTATCTCTGAAAGGTTAGGCAAAGGCCAAGTAGTTATGTTTCTTAAATCGAAAAACACAAACAATATTACGACTGGGAATCGAATTTGGATCCTTATTAACAAGCAAAAATTTGGTTATAATCAATATTATCATATTTTTCTTTTTCCAGATCTAGTATAAATGAGCATTCCTTAACTCTAGAAGAGTCGCTAATTGTTTTGATATTACAAAACAATGGTAACTATTCATATTAACCACAGCTCATTTCGCTTAGCCGCATTGCACTGGATGCGCGCCAGAGCCTAAGCTAACATACCAACATAAATATGTATTACAGCTGTATTCAGTAAATGACATGAATATTAAGTAGGTTGCCTACATCTTGCCTAGAGCACTAATTTCGTGTAAATTTAGATAGTATAGTAACAGCTCATTTCAAAATTAAATCCAAATTTCGAATTTAAATAATTTTAACTCACGAATAAATTTAAATATAACATCAATCTGAGACGTAACCTTAAAAAAATCTCATCCACGTGAAAAGTACGTAAAAACCATAAACTAGTCCCAAAGTTGGATTGTGGTCGGAGCATCTGTCTGCTGACAACGGGGCTAATTGGACCCACACCTGCGCGCTAGGGTTGAAAACAAATTTAAATAAAACTTGTTTTGTAGCAAATACGTAGCAACCGGTTCGGTGTTTATGCGGTTAGAAGGGTTAGGAATAGATGTTGCTGACTTTTTAAAAGGTTTTATTTACTCTACAGCTCTATTAGTAATTAAATGGGAAATGTATAAAGGTTTTTGTTTTTAATGGCCAGTTACATAAATCTTTTAATTAGACTGGAATTTGGAACACTTTTCGAATATAAAATATTTATATTACCAAAAGGAGCTGCAATGTTTCAGGTTGGTCTAATAATAAGTAAGGAGTAATTAGTCTAATAACAGCATATATTGTATCTGTTGTGAGTGCCTATTCCACATTTAAGTAAAATTTTTTTAGACCAAATAAAAACGTGAAGCTAATCTTCCAAACTATTGGTAATTAAGCACTATCTACATTAGCTGTCTTATATCAACTGGCGGATAGCATTTTTACTTAGTGAAATAGGTTCCACTTACCCTATGGTTGGCAAACTTGCTCCAACATGATTATGAACAAAATCAGGGTTTTCTTAAAATATTAAGAGAAATTAATGCTTCGAACAATTTAACATAAAGGCACGTGACCGACGACCATTCAAGTAATGTTTCAATTCTCCTTTCGTGAAATAATATTTTTCTATGATAAATCTAAAATACTTACTAGACATTATTTTTAAATGCAATAGTTAACACAGATTATATAATACTTACTTTTGTTCCCGGCTTCGCACGGGTGAAAAAAGGTTTCCTGGATAAAAGTCCCGCTTAGTATTTTCTCGGGAAAAAGTAACGTACGTCCCTGGGTCTCAAATTACCTGCATATCATAAATAAAGACAGATGCGAGGGACTTTGTTTTATAATTAGTAATGATGTTATTAATAACGAGAGACTGTATGAAGACGTTTATTAGCTCACACGTAGTAAATGTAGAAAGTAGATAAATTTAAATGTTTAAGTCTGAAATACATGGGTAAGCCATGTCCAATTTTTTTTTTATTGGTTTGAATGACAAGACGAGCTTGCCGTTTACCTGATGAAAAGCGATACGACTGCCCATAAACGGTAGAAACACCATGCAACACCTTTAAGTAAGAGCTAGTAAAGCAAAGCATTGTTTGATATTCTACTGCGCTCGCTATCCTGAGACATGAGATGTTAAGTCTTATCACTTCCAGTAGTTACACTGGCTACAATATCCTTTAAAGCGGAATACAACAATGACTACACACTGCTGCTTGATGGCAGAAATAGACTCTCACATATGACAGACCTACCAATGGCTATTCTACAAAACTAATAATTTTAATCACGTAAGAGGAGAGGCCACGATCAAAGCCTAGTCACAAATATTATAATATTTAAATACTATGTAAAAAGGAGTCTGGATGTTGCAGTAATTAAGTAAATTCGATTCATGAATATTCGTAGTCGACAGCCCTGGGAGCAGGCTTTCAGGCTTATTATAATAGTTTGGGTCGACCTCAGGCCGACTTTTTTTAACCTTCAACGTCTTTGAGTTTATTTTAATGACCCGGCAGATGAATGGAAGTCGCAGATGAGACGTTTTTAGATGTGGAAATAAATATATTGTTTATTGTAGTATGAGGAAAGTATATATTTATTTATTTAAAGAATTAAATAAAAAACATTCTGCTTACATTTTTAAATTTTCATCTCAATGCGTACTTAATTTGACAGAAGGCAAGACACAAAGTATAATCAAACATGAATATAATGAATAATAACATGAAAATAATAGATTAATGAAAATTTGGTTATCGTAACGAATCCTACTCACCGAGTCAATTCCTAAACGGACACAATATCTATAAACAAGACCCATTTAATCAAGACTATTCAATAAAAGAACGTCCAAAGAACGTAACACAACCAATTAAGCTATAAAACTATTTTATATCACATAACTAAAGCATTACGTTTTATATTGCTTACAGTCCAATAATTTGAAAACAGAAGCACGTTTTATCCCCGTACAAGGGGAAATGTGTCGCGCACTCGAACGAGGGTGCGAAATGTAGTTCTGTGTTGTTGGAATGTGAAATAACTGAATGTAGGAAGACTTTCGGTGCGTGAAGTTTTTTATTCAAGTGACGAGACGACGACACTCACAAAAAAGAAAAATATAATAGTAGTACATCGATATATGTACTACGTATTAGATTTATCGTTCTGAACATTAACTGTGTTCAACTGAATTGAACTGCAATCTATTGAAACTGACTATAGTATGGTCAATATTGACAGCACTGTGGTTGTGTACGGAGTGGCGCTCATGATATAAAAACTCGAGTCTAAGTGCAAACCTGGATTTGAAAGAAGAAATATTAGTCAAATAGGTAAAATGTTGTTCAAGTGAATAAATAAGTTATAACAGTGACGTTTTTGTTGCCATTTTACTTCAGATTTTAAACAAATAGTTTATATGGACGTTCGGGGCTATAGAATATATGTTAATGACCTATACCTTAAAATAAAACTATTTTACGGATTTTATGGCGGTTTTTATATTATAATTCTTTCCTGAAGTTTCGAAGACTGCAGCCGTCGGGTTTAAAATATTTACCATTCCGTTTACCCCGAAGTAGGTATACCGTAGAATACCTAGGCTCACTTTTCGCCATGTGCGAAGAGGCACCATGTAAGGGAAGGCCCATGATGTGATAGAAAGCGAGCCTATCACCATATCGAGCATAAATTTCAGGTTTCCAGCTGGTATTGAGCAGATCAAATATTTTACTATTATCGAACTATATTTGAACATGGTCTCAATATGGCTGCTAGTAGTTACAATCTTAGCTATGCGAGCTAAGTTAAACAACTTAGTATAAGGCTGAAACCGGCATGAGAATATTTATTTTAATTCAATATCAAGACATACAAGATATACTTAAATCAAGAAGACAAATTTTACATTTCTATATGAATATTTTATGGTTCTTCCGCGTAAACTTGGCGCAAACATTTTATCAAACTTGCCTCTAATATTGGCACCAACACTGACCCATGAATTACAAACTCGGATGCTTAGTTGCTCAGGTAGCTTCGAGTTCCTCAAGAGATTTATAGTGGAGTTCTTCAAAAGTTTTCTGATTTTTATTAAACAGTGATATAAGTCAATGCGTTAGTTGGGTAACATTATTAAATTATATAGAAATATTTAATACACAGTTAAATTTTTTGGTGTTTCAAAGTACGTGCAGAAACAGGTAAAAGAATTTAACACACAGGTATATCATGTTCTGGCTTTATATAAATAGGCATACTTCTAATTCTGGAATAGTGAAATTTTGTTACCAGGAATGGATTTTACACAGCAAAATCGCTTGCAACAAATAGTCTTACTATTTATCAATATTATAAATGCGAAAGTTTGTAAAACTGTTTGGATGTTTGTTAGAAGTAAACGCAAAAACTGCTGAACGAATTTCGATGAAATGTGGCACACGGATAGATCATGGCCTGGATTAACAAATATAAAATTATTTACTCTCAGAATATTTTAATCTGATTTTTTAAATGAATTTTTTTCAAATATGGTGATGAAGTCGTAGAAACGGCGCTATGAATCACTATTGTGATTCAGGGATTTTTGTAGCTGGAAATACATTTCCCGCAAACGAAGCCGCGATCAACACCTAGTTAATAAAGAACGAAAAGGACTCAAAAGTGCGAAGATTGTGAGATAAATCCGAAATGTTACAAAATCAACACTTTTAATAATTGAAACTCAACAAACTTTTAATTTCAAACCTGAGATAAAACTAGACGGGAACGTTTCAATAAATCGTGGGGAAAGTTTAAAGTTTTCCGTGGGAACAGTGCACGGCCCGCTTTCCTGACTGTGATTTATCCCTGATTTAATCAATTACAGGTGCCTGTTTTGAATATTTTTCAACTACCCGGAATATGAATAAGTTGTCGACAAATCGGCTTAAAAACTTGGCGTCACACGCGGTCTGCGCAGTGATGCAGTTCTATTTAAAGCAATTATATTTCTCTTCTACTAGTGGTAGGACTCTCATATGTGAGAGTCCGCCTGGGTAGGTACTACCGCACTGTCTATTTCTACCTCCAAGCAACAGTATTTAGTCACTATTGTATTCCAATTTGAAGGACATTGTAGCCAGTGTAACTACTGGAAATAATAAAACTTAACATCTCATGTCTCAGGATACGAATACTTTGTATTTCAAGATGTTGAATGGTGTTTCTTCTGTTTATGCTCGGTCGTATCACTTACCATCAGGCGAACAGCAAGCTCGTCTCGTTATACAAAGAAATAAAAAAAAACATATTAACAAGAAATAATAAAAGTATAAAAATTACACACACAGTTAACAATATTAGGCATGACGGATTTGTTGCATTATGTTTGGTTACCAGTTCAACATACACTGTTAAATAACACTGATTATAAGCTGTACCCCACTATTATCAGCACTACAAAACTTCGAGCGTGCAGATGCAGAATAAAAAGGCAATAATAATTTCTTATGTTTATACATATATAAAATAAAAACACCATAACAATCCAAAATTATGATAAATCAAATAATAATTACAATTGAAATAAAACTATTTTTATAGTGGTTTTTTATATTATTATTTCCCCCCGACGTTTCGAAGACATTGCAGCCTTCATGGTCACAGGAAGGACTAATTATAAATTAAACATACATAAGAAATTAGTATGATAATTTTAAAATGTTATTCTTAGACAGGTAAAGGTTACCCAGACGTGTCCCATTATACAAGAAACAAAAGACTAAAGAATAACAGTACTTAAACAGAGCAATCCAAACACTTGTTTTACATTAAGTTAATAAGGCTCAAGAAACAAACCGGCACAATTGACTGAATTCATAAAACTTTCTACAAGATTTGCTTTAAAACTTCTCATGAACTAAAAGTATTATGCGACCTACTTCTCTCCCATTTATGCCTGAACAATAGACAATCGCTCTAAAAAATACATCGAAACTATTATGATTGTAATTTATTTAGTTTCCACGGATGAAAACTAGTAGAGTTGATTAAACGTTTCAAGGAAATTTCGCGTGCGTTACGTCACAATATTTGTGCGAGACACAGTTTTAACCAAAAACTGCTGGCTTTTGATCTGATAAGATAGAAAAACGCGCGAACCAAATTAATGTTGCACCTACCTCCTCCTGAAGAGGACAGAGGCGTGATGCTGTATCTTAAAACATCTCCACAACCATAAATTTGTTTTTGGTATAACACTTATTGAAACTGGTCCACCTGTTGGCCCAACTGTTTGTTCCAACCCGCAAACACAAATACGTTGGACACATCGGAAATTGAATTAGCTGTATCAAGATTGCATGCCAAAGGCAATATGCAGGAGTGTTCTTGAATTTTGAACGGTTTTCGATTTATTGCAAGCTAGTGTTATGAAATACGGGTTATCCAAGAGTCGTGTATAGCTATGATACTAACTCGTTTATTGCTATAGTTAGCTAGTTGACTGCCTCGGTGGCGTAGTTGTACTGCATGCGCGGTACGACAGCGCTCTAAGGTTCTGAGTTCGAATCCCGGGTCGGGCAAAGTGATATTTGGGTTTTTCTGCTCAATATCAACCCGGAGTCTGGAATTTGTGCTCGATATGGCGATAGGTTCGCCCCCTATCACATCCTGGGACGGACTCACTTGGCGAAAAGCGGGTGCACTGATTGCACCTCTGCATATCCCTTCGGGGATAAATGCGTAATGGTGTGTGTGTTATAGTTAGTTACAATATACTGCTTTATTCCGTCCGTATAAGACTAACATTACTACCTCAATTTCTGCTTAATAATATTAAAAATAATACCTACCAGCCTTGTATTGTACAAGGTAATTTTTACATTGCGTTACTAAATGAAACCACGTGTTCGTCCTTTTATCTGTTAACATTGTACCAAAAATCCTGGTTTCACATCTCAATTTTTTTTGTAATTCAGTGCGAATACGGTCTGTTAGTGTATTTCTTAATGAAAACATGATTTTGCTGCTACGCGAATTCTCTTAGTGGTGGTTACTTGGGCTTACGGCGTGTAAAATTAAAATTACCTTTTTATTAAGAGTACTATTTCTCGTTATCCCACTTTAATTTGCAGGATCAGCGCAATACATTTATTTGACACGTTATAAAACGAATTGGGCTTAGTTTTAACTCGTATATACAATTTTTTTGCTTTGAATGACGAGTCGATCTTACCGTTCGCCTGATGGTAAGCGATACGACCGCCCGTAACAAGTAGAAACACCATGCAGTACCTTGAATTACAAAGTATTATTTGGTCTTCCACAGCACTCGTTATCCGGAGACATGAGATGTTAAGTCTTATTATGTCCAGTAGTCACACGGGCTATGTTCTTCAAACCGGAACACAATAATGACTACACGCTGCTGCTTGGCGGTAGAAATAGACGTTGCAGTGGTACCTACCCAGGCAGACTAAACCCCTTTGGTAGACCAATCGGACACTAAACCCCTTTGGTAGATAAACTTTAAGTCTACGGTTATCTCAGTGAGAATACTAAAAAAAAATTAATAAAAATAAAAGTTAGTACAACGCAATAACAATCTAATTAGCGTGTAAAAGTGTCGATAACGACTTTTAATGAAATTGACTTGGTACTAAAGAATTTAAGCTTCAGAGACGATTTAAAAGAGTTATGGGTAAGCCATCTGCGTGCCATTAGGCGGATCGTTTTGAAGATGGCCTTCCCGAAATATCCAGGCTAAGATTTTACGTAATGAAAGTACTGAAGTTAGCAGCAAATCGATACATGATGAGACAAAGATGGCAGTAGCCCTATATTGTGATTAACAATGTATGCTTTTATTTTTAGATCTTTAGATACAGATTCAGTCGTTTTTCTGTTGTATAAGACTAAGTTGGTATGAGATTTTCGACTCGAAATACTTTGAGTCAATACAACTCATGAGGAGAATAGTCTATTGACTAAATGGGCATAGGCTCAACAGTGAGATCGATATTTAGTTCCCGTCCTGGGAATCAAATCATTTGATCGTAAGAAAAATATAAAAACCATATATTTTTTACACTCCTATTCATCATTGCAAAAATATAATAAATTTCTATATTGAAGCAGACGGTAAGTACCATTCAGATGGACACTAGATCCAAAGAAATCCGGCTGGATTCGACCTAGATCATTTCTTGACACCTGAGCTCAAATTGGATTGTGTTGGACAGACTATTATTTTAAAACGATCCTGGCGATAGAAAAGTACCTATTTTTTACGTTTTTGTAACAAAAAGTTGTGGGTATGCTATTTTTTATGTTGAAATATTAGGATATTCTTGATCTAGTAAATAGGGCTTACACGTTTTATATTTGAGATAGGACACAGTTGCTAACTGATTAACGATTACTGTTGTTTAGAATTTGCATACCGAAGGCTTAGAGACGATTATTATTACATCTATCGATACATATTACAAAACAAAGTCCCTAAAAGTTGTCCGTCTGTATGTGATCGATTTTCTCAAAAGCTACTGAGCGGATTTTTGCACCGTTTTTACTAAAAAAATAGTGCAATTCTTAAGGAAGGTTTAGGTTAAGTACGTAACAGTTTTATGTAAATTTACTGAAATATAACGATTATTGTTGAAGAGGTCGCGTGTTAGTAAAAATCTCATGGTTCGAGATTAATGGGAAAAACTTTGTGACACACTGATCTCCAGGCGGGTGAAGCTACTATTATATAAATCATAGAAACAATATCCAACAAATACGATTGTCTTAGTAAAAAATCTACCAATTTAGATTTCCTTACGATTTGCACTTCACTGGCGTCACAACTAAACACAACAATAAGATTTTAGCGATTTACAAACAGAAAATCTCTTCCATCTCGCTTCCCTTGTGTGACATAATTCTTGTCCACCGCATATTATTTCTTCTCTTCCCATTCAAGTGTGATCTTGTAAGGCAGCTTGATTTACGCAGTTTTCCTTCTTCCATTTATTTACTTTGAAATGAACGAGGTCCTGAGCTGCACTTCATTGTCGGGGAGGTAATGCTTTATACAACAAAAAATATTAAGACTACATTTAGATCTAAGTCTTATGTATTCTGAACAAAGTATAAATTTAGCACACCTGAAATAAATATAACATTATCATTTGTCCCACCCCGAGAAACTAGTCATATCTGAAACTATTAAAATGGGATCTTTATTTCAAAGATTTCCACGCGAGCTGAACTACAAGCAAAATCAATTAAATTAATGAAATTTCTCATTCCACAAATTTTAACCTTATCCGCTCGAACAGCTATTTTAAAACATAAACTCGTGGCGATCGAATAAATAAGTAAACACAAAAAGAACTTGGAATAGAACATTGTATTCACACTCGGTTGAAATTCGCAGCGCAAGCAAACGGCGCGTTTCGCCACACTTACTCCTTTCTGAATCCGATCTCGCTTCGTTTGAATACTTTCATATTTATTGTTTTCATAACATTTCCCATGCGCTTCGTGTTTTCCTTCTCGTATGTTTTGTTGTGGGTTTGTTTTGCGGAGTAAATAATGGAGCTGATAGTGAGGTATTATCACCAGTTTTGATGTAGGTCCGATCTTCAATAACAAATTGAGAAGAGAAAGGGACTTATTGAGCCTTTTACCTTCTAATGCCTCGGTGGCGTCATTTCTTGGATTTGAATTCCTGGTCGGACAAAGTGATACAGGGATTTTTGCTCAGTAGGAATCCGGAGTCTACACGGCAAAAAGTGGGTGCATTAGTTGGGCCTCTGGCTACCCTTTTAGGGATATAGGTGTAGATTTTGTTAGTTTTACTGTTGTTTCTACCAATTTGTTGACAACAGGAATACAACAGCCAAGCGTCATACTAGTTTGCATTGAAACCAAAACAGTCAATCGAATCAGTAGGAAAAAATCTCTTCCTAGCATAAACAGACATAGTAACTGATACGTCAATTAAATTTCAATATTTTACGATATTATTTTTGATCTTAGCACGGAAAATGACTATAGGCATTCTACTTAAGGGCCTAACTTAATGTAAAATATTTGAATAACCTTGAGCAGTGTTATATGTCCATATTTAACCGGTTACTTAGACCGCAAATTATACGTCGTTATTTTTCGTAAATATTGAAACGAATATATTTACAAAATATATTTCTATGAAGGATTTCTATTCCTATTTGTATACTATAGAAAATGAGATTATTGAAGCAAAACCCCACAGAGAGCCTTAGACGTTATTACAAAAAATATATTAAAGTTTAAAAAAACTGTCATTAATTGTCTTTCTATTTTAACTCGTGATTGTCTTAGATTAAACTAGTTTCCAGTGATGACTAGATTAATACCATTGAAAATCTTTGTCCCGCGCGAATTGTCTTCCAATACTGCGATGAATAATTCATGAGCCTCCGAATTATGTCATTCAAGGCAAATATTTTATAATTCATCATCTCAGAATGATGGAATTTCATTGGATTTTTTTCATTGAAATGTGGAGCCATTTACTTCTTTTATTAGGTTTTATGGACGCTTTAGTTTAGTGGTTGCACGTATGAGTTGGATACCTAGGTCCAGGGCTCTATTCACAAGTTAGGGATGAGGCAATACTTTATGTGATTTTTATAACACTCTTTGTCTCTATCCATCCAGAAGAGATTGATGTAAAGAATCGGCCAGGCGTAATAAATAAGCTTATTAAATTATCGAAGTGTGTTTTAAATATATTGACAAAATCACTGACCAATAATTGAAGGCTGATGTGATTATTTAGTTTACTTATCGTAAAAAGAATCGAAGCAGTGACCTATGTTGACTCGTTGCGTGTCGGAGCTAAATACTGTTAAAAAATTGTATACATTTTAAAAACTTTAGAGGTCTTATTTGTATACTGAATATTTTATAAGCAATTTTACTTTTATCGATCAGGTCGTCTAGAAGTTAAATGAGTACTTGTGAATATTGTCAACATAAGACTATCTACCGACACATCAAATGGAATGGATACATTTAGCTACAATCTTATGTATTTTGTTCATTTATTTTTGTATAAAAATACACCATTTTATACAAAAATAATTCGTCTGATGATGTTTGAATTAGATAGTGAACAAACTCGGTTGATTTTATACGATCAGCATTCTTCATTACCGCTTTTGTTACCAGGATACTTAAAGATTCTACACACTTCGTTGGAACCCATGATTCCAGTAAACATTGAAGCTTCTATTTTACGTCAGTTTTCTGCGAGACATCAAAAATTAAAACTAAGATTTTTAAAACCAATGTAAAAAGCAGTGTATCTGATTTAATAAAAAAGTAAGTGTACGCAAACCTGTAAACATCAGGAAACGAATGAAAAGAATATTAAAAATTAAACGTCTAATAAAAAACGCTAAGAGTTGCTCTTCGGGAAAAATGTATTTCTATACCAGAAGCAGCGGCGGCCCGAGATTTATTACATCTTTTTATAAGCATTATCTATGTTGAAATCTTGCTAATTTCGAAGCACGAGCAACCGGGGAATCATTTTATATCGTACTACTGGATGATCAGACAACCTCGCTAGAAGAGGGAGGACTTTTAATTTTATATGACGAAGCGGTGAATTTAGTCACAGTGAAGAATACCGCAGTTTTGTCTATAGCTTCTGCGATAGGCAGATTAAAATAGGCAAATCAACATGCAATATATGGCTCAAAATTCATAATGCAAGTTAATAAAAGCCGTGCATTTCTATGCAGTGTTTTTAATCTGTTCAATTTAAGTTGCTGATAAGCAAAAAACATTTCTCATTGAAGTAAAGTGTTGTACTATCTTGTTAATTAAATGTATAATCGCTTGTAAATATTGGTTGCTATGTTTTTTAAAACTAAGACGATCCAAGAACTAAGTGTATAATGAAAATATTAATAATATCGGAAGCAAAGCCGCGGGCGATCACTTAGACGAAAATAAATCTCAATTTTTACATAAAAATTTGAAACCTTGCGAAATTAAAATATGATCTCTTTGCGATTGGATTTTTCTGTTCCCCGATACTTTACTCGAAGTAATATGATTTTGTTCTGCGACGCAGATGGCGGGCTATACTTCGGGCCGTATTAATATTTTAATGAAATTAATAATCATAAAGAACGATGAGGTTACGTTGAAGCAAGGGACATCTTTGGAGTTAGGGATAGCATTTCGGTGATGAAATTAAAAGTTATATGGAACCTTCGAGTTTCATAGCAGCTATAATAGCCTTTATAGTTAAGTTTATTATATGGAAAACTGACAAACCAGCTTTAAAAGATCAATACCGCTGAAAAATACTCATAATGTCAAAGGAATATTTAGGATCCTTATTAATCCTTCTCAATTTTACTAGTGATAGGTCTCTCATATGCGAAAGTCCGCCTGGTTAGGTACCACCGTAATGTGTATCTGCTGCCATGGAGCAGTGTGTAGTCTCTGTTATGTTCCGGTTTGAAGGATATTGTAGCCAGTGTAACTACTGGACATTAAGACTTAACATCAAATGTCTCAGGATAGCGAGCGCAGTGGAATACCAAACAATACTTTGTAATTCAAGGTGTTGGATGGTTTTTCTACTGTTTATGGACGGTCATATTGCTTACCATGAGGCGAACGTCAAGCTCGTCACTCCATTCAAAGAAATAAAAAATGTTCCTAAGAAAATTTATTTTCACTCAATCCTATCACGAAGTACCATCATAATGTTATGTTAATTAACCATCTTACTGGATTATGACAATATATAACGTTACATGCAATATATAACAAAATTCCTAACAAATTTATTTACCGATCCAGTATCATAGATGTCAAGTCAAACCATAGAACAAAACTTAAACCTTCAATTTCAGAATGGTAGATTAATATCGGATAATTAAATTACTCAAGCAATTTGGCTAACTCCTTGGTGAATTTGATTTCAATCCTGTGTAATTTTATTTATGTCCGGTCTTTGGTTGAGAGGACTCAATTAGCGGCCATCGACTGTGTCTGTTCACGGATTAATGTAATCTTTTATAGCTTCAGCTCGGAGATTAAGGTCGAAATTGCTATAGTGATCTGTTTCGGTTGGTATTATACAAATGAATGAAGGACGATCAAGTCTGATGGCAAACGACATTACTGGTTAGGAATAGGAATTGCCTAAAATCTTAATTTATAAACAATCATCATAATAATATATTATAATATAATAATATCAGCCCTGTATTATATACCGTACAACTGCTTGGCACGGGC
Source organism: Manduca sexta (assembly GCF_014839805.1). Classification (NCBI taxonomy): domain Eukaryota; kingdom Metazoa; phylum Arthropoda; class Insecta; order Lepidoptera; family Sphingidae; genus Manduca; species Manduca sexta. The sequence continues at coordinate 4,800 of NW_023592627.1, read as the reverse complement.
CTCCTCTACTACTGAGAGGGGTTAGGCCTTAGTCCATCACGCTGGTCTATTGCGGATTGGTAGACTTCATACACACTCAAAATTCTTATAGAGAACTTCTCAGGTATGCTGGTTTCCTCACGATGTTTTCCTTCAGCGTTAAAGCAAGCGATAATTCAAAAAGGTTACCCACATAATTTATTAGAAAATTCAGAGATGTGTGCCGTTGGGTTTTGAACCTTCGGACGTTCGTCCCGGCAGTCAGTTTCACACCTAAGTAGGCTATCCCTGCTATTGTGATCATCATACAGCGCTACTTTTTAGATCTAATAATGCTTGGTAATTTAAATGGGTACAGTATATTTGATATCTTGATTCTTTAGAACGTTTCTTATTAATTCTTAACTGACAAACTTTTTATTGTTGTTTATTTTATCACAGTTAATATTAACAGGTTATTACGCAATATAGCACACGTAATGTATTCCAAACACCAATATCAAACAGCAATACAAGTATAGAATTATTTTAACAATACGCCGTACAAATTCGAGCGTGGACCCAACAATGTGACTGATTTAGCTCATTTGTCAGTGTTGGCTTATGAAATTAGGTTATTGATAAGGTTTCTGATAACGAATGGTACTCGGCCTAATTTAGGGGCTGGCTTGAGTTACATTTGTCTGGATTGGCAGTTCTCTGTTTATCTGTTTACCCTGAACGTAAACGTTTTTCTTCTCGAGGAAACATAAGTGTTTCATGGATGTAGAAAATACGATGAAATCAAGAGGAAGGTGTATATTATAGATATTTTTATCAACTTGTGAGTCGGTTCGGCTGTGGTACCACTATTTCAGTCCCTCACTCTGTTTTTTGGGTATTCGACTCCACAGTCAACACTTGGGGAATCCTGGGAATTGGATGCTGAAATCCCTCAGCTTAGCGATTTCAGGGCCCTGGAGGAATGCTAGGATAGTTGGGAAGGAAGTGCGGGGGATAAGGAAACCTCGTGAAAGGAGGCCAGAAAATGTTAGCGAGCCCTTTAAACCTCAATGTAAATTGGCAACTATGAGGTATACAGACTTAGATAACTGTGTGCCTAGGCTCGCGGCAAATATCTCCTCGTGCATGGGCATGCATTCAGTGTGGAGACCAAGCGCACAAGATTTGCCTCAGAGGGGGGGGAGGCGGTTCACGCACGGTTGGCGAAGAGCATATACTATCGTGCTAAATGAAAAAGCGGTATGTCAGGGAAACGTTATTTCGAGATAATCGAAGTTTTGTAAATATAGTTTTATACGTAAAACTGAGATAGAGGAACTCGTTTAAGGTTTTTTTTTATCAAGTTCTAAACTAGATACAGTTATGTGGATAAGTTCATTGGGTGGGTATTTCTTTAAGCTATCTGACGACATAAAAATCAAGATGAATTTTTTTTTGAGTTACCGCTTTTGAGTTTAGCACGGCAGTATAATAAATCACTGTTATCTCGGTTTAAATTACTATACAATATGTACTGTCATCGTCTATTGCTCAGAGTGACGAAGTGTACCTAAGTAATAATGATATGACAACATAGTTAAAACATACGATCTTAGTAACACGGTATAATAGATCTTAGTAGTATAATGTATTAATTGTAATCTGTTTTATTGTTACAATAAGTAAATAAAGTATTTAGCATTTCAAAGTTCTAGATAACATTGCTGTGTTTGTACAGACAAAGACCTAACTATTCGCTGCTAATAAAATCATTTAGTTACACAAAACACGACACAACATGACACATAAAAACAATGTAACTAAAATGAAACTCCGCTCCTACCTGCGCTCATTAAGCCGCAATTCCAGACCACACCCGAGCGTACGAAATCATAGGAGTGTGTGGGGCTTATTACCTCATTCCCTTTGGAGCGGAGTGTTTCGATTTTGGAGTATTGATACTTGGGGTTTACAAGTAAATCTTCATTAGATTACATATTCGCCAAATATTTGTAAGGTAATGTTAGTCTTGTTTTTCTTATAATTAGGGTTTGCTCGCGGCTTTATCCGTGTGTAGGAACCTTCAGACTATTTGATGACTTAATTATTACTAAACTGATCCAGAGTTCCGTAAGTTTAATAGCGTATTGATCGAGGTTATTATTGTCCCAAGAAGACCTACATGAAGTAACAGCTGTGTATAGTGATATCAGATGACTAAACACTCCATTTTCCTAGTTCCCACTTCTTTCGTCCAGGAATGACAGCAATCTATTGACTCTCCCGGTATTGTGGCTCTTTAAATCACTGCGGGTAATTTTATATATGGTGGTAGCTCTCTCTTATGTAGGAGTCCTCCTTGGTAGGTACCTTGCAATGTATATTTCTGCCGCCAAGCAGCAGTGTTGTCACTGTTGCGTTCCGTTAAGAAGATTGTAGCCAGTGATACTGGACATAATAAGACTTAACATCTCACGTCTCAGGATGGCGAGCGCAGTGGAATACTAAACAATACTTTGTAGGTCAAGGTATTGGATAGTGTTTCTACTGTATATGGGCGGTCGTATCACTTACCATCAGGCGAACGCCAAGCTCGTCTCGTCACTCAAAGCAATAAGCAATTATATCATGTAACATAATTGGTCGTTTGCGGGCCTATGTAACAAAAATCTTTTTTTAATAATATTCTTTACATACAATTCGTATACGAGTTTTGTCATTTACGTCAATTAATTGAAGAACGTTTGCAAAAATGTAGTCAACGAGGTCACAATACTTCAACTGCTGAACAGAACGTTTTGTTAAAGTTACTCTTTGTTTCAATGTGTTACGTTGGAACCAACGTTGGCATTGTTTGCAAATGTTGGAGATAAGGAAGCTGTTTAGATGTTTATCAGTTACAATGTTTGTACTCATTACCGCGTAGTACTGTCGATGCTGTACGACTGTCACGTTGAAGTATCGGGTTCGATATAAATTATATTTGATTTGTCTGCTTAGCGTCAGTCAAAGTCCAGAATTGTGCTCAGTAAATGAAAATAGGCTCTTTTGTGATCATTTCGCTGTCAAATACTAAGAATTAAAATTGCCTTTTTTCCGAGGTCTTAAATTGTCAAGAATTGCCCGCCGTTCAGGACGTATTTTCGCTGTAAATAAAGGCTATATACCTAAACTAATTAAGTTAGTTGTTAGAGTATATGCTGCATCTAAAACCGTCACTAAAACAATAACATGTATATTTAGACGAATGGAACTTTTATCACAACAGCTTCCTGAATCTGAATCCGAAATCAATATCCGACAAAAATCCGTCGGATATCGGAGAGCGAAAATTGTGTTAACGTACATCACTGGTTACTGTGTCCGATTACCGCGAATCTGAATTGTCACTGAACTGATACACATTGATGAAGTTGTGAACTTAGATAATATTGTGACTGGCTGGGCCCTTATTCTGTATGATAGTGTAAACGCGTAACGAGGCCGTGTCATGTTATCTTCGAGAAATGTGCGTGGAATGGTATTCTGTAAGCCAAATTTCTATAGTCCTAAACATGACGCGTTGTGTTACGTGCTTGTTACGCACTGTTAAAATAACGTGCGGGATAGAGAATAAGACCCCAGTAGGTTGATTCCCTATGCTACTCGCGATAACACACCGTAAACGCGTGTTGTCAAAATAAGCTCTAAACACAAACGCGTTTCATACACGCGCCACGATGTGTAATTGATAAATAGGTATTGTGTATGCCATACGATAGGTTGTCTATGCTTAATATTTTTATATTACGATGTGTTAATACGTTCAGAAATCTTTCATCCCCTCGAATCGGCAAGTATCGGTTTTGAAAGGCTTTTTTGTTTGTATTCGTGATATTAAATGATGTAACTCGAATAAATCACTGCCAAACTTTATTTAATCCCATTTTTGTATATACTTAAATGTAAGAAACATGAAAGGAATATAAAAATAATTTAAAGAAATTTCCGTAGATTGTGATTGTTTTCAAACGAAAAAATATAACTTCAAAATTATTGTCAAATGTCAATGTCATTGACTTATTTACTTGATTTGTTTACTAAAGCCACATTTTAAAAATTGAATTGAATTGATATATTGAATGCTACTGAAGATTTTACACGAATGCTGTTATATGAATAATAGTAAATGCTGTTGTGCTTATGCAGTTTATGTTAAATTAGCGCTAACAACGTATATTAATAGAATTCTACGGACCTTCCATTATAAAATTTGTTGCAAAATCGACAAGGCATTAACTCAAATTCTTTTTTATTTAGTTAAATAATGTGACGAGGATGCCGTTTACCTGATGATAAGCGATACGACCGCCCATAAACAGTTACAATGCCATCCGGAACTTTGAATTGTAAAGCATTATGTGACGTTCCACAGTAGGTTTTCAGAATGAGACAAAGATTTTAGGTCTTATAAAGTAATTACGCTTGTTAAAATTTCCTCTAAACTGGTACACATCAGTGCATGGACACAGTTTAACTTGGCTATAGAAATAGACATTGCCGTAGACACCTTATAACTATTAAGACGACACTCACATATAACAGACTTACCAACAATAATTAAAATAAGTGTATATTGCCTATTAAACGTTATTTTTAAAATTTATAGCTCTATTACCTAGTAACTTCTATTTGCCGCTCAACCGGCATTAATCTTTTGGAATAAAAGTTACTCTATTCAATCCACAGCTCACTGTCTGAGTACCATATTTCATACACATTCATTTAGTTATTAAGGTGGAAACTGATTAATTAACAAACATTCAAACTAATGTATAGAAATTTTACTTAAGTATATTA
>NW_023592626.1:0-13689 GCF_014839805.1 Manduca sexta | reverse complement strand
CAATAGAATATCGACTGACGAGAAATCATTAGGTACTCCTCGACACTCGACACAATTATGCCGGCCTGTTGGAGTCGGATATACACAGTCTGATCCCGGATCGCGACGTTCTTACGTGATCAGACTATTCAATTCCACTATTATTCCCTATGTATAATACAGTAGTGCAAGTTGAAGAGTTACCTGAACCATAGTAGAAAATCTTCTGTACTACAGTATTTTTGTACATACCCACTAAGACAAGCTTGAAGAATATACTGGTTGGTGGATGAGTCGGGACTTGACATTCGTAGTATCCACCGTCAGCTGACGTCGCAAAACGTATATGCAATGCCCAATCCTGTAACAAAGATTATTATTATTTTCTATCCATAGACACTAGATAGACCAATTGAGAACGAGATAAAGTGTGCGGCCAATCTACCTCTTCGGTACTCCTGTTTATTTATAATCTCGTTGCTCAAAATATCACGGGAATTCTAAATTCAAAATCATCTCATTATTCGTTTGTTCTAATTTCAAACACAGAAACCAGTACGCGCAAATATTTATCTATCATAAACAAAATTCGAGAAACAATTTAAATTTGGAACCACCGCCAGTCAGCCGTGTGTTAATTTGCAAATTAAACAGAACAAGACAAGTTTTATCAGGGCCTCTAGGGAATGGGCCGTTGAAAGCGATTCCAATGTTGACAATAAACGGTGGTTATCAAACTGTCTAGCGTTGTCCAAATGGATTTTGGTGTTTAATTTTCATTTATAGCGTGGCCGGTCTGAATGATGTGGGTTTTTATTGCTTTTTGTCAGGACAGTTGATGATTAGATTCATTTCGGCTTCGATATTAATTAATATTGTACTATTTTTTGACCAATGACAACATTTATTTGATTCCGTATAAATGAGTAGTCTTTGATATTACAGATATAGCATTACGCCATTTTCTCTTTTGAAGAGTAGGTAGAGGTGTAACCCACATTTTAAAGCTGTGATACATGTAAACCTACTTTTTAAGTAATTAAATTTTAGCTTTATGATAAACAAAATATTGTTGCCAGTTATAATGTAAGTATACTATACTTTTGGATTATCTTCCTGTTTTAGTTTTACTGGCAACACTATCTATCTGGTTCGCCCCTATCCCGTGCGGGCGTATGAAATTGACTTTTTATACTTAAATATATTTTTTTTTTCATAAAATTCTGGCTAATCATTCAATATCTTGCCCTATAATATCTATAAATTTCGGCTAGTGACTCAATATCTTGCCCTGTAAAACCAACATAACTTATATATTAGCATATCCTTGCTGCATACAAACTCCGAAATAAATAAAAATAAAACAACATTAAAACTATTAAAGAACAATCAAACACCTTGTTCAACCGACACGGTTATCAAAGGTTGTCCATAATCAATAATACAGTTCAGCATTGGCCTTTATCCAAACAACTGTCATTGCCAATAACTGAATTGGTTGGCGGCACTAATCCTGTACTGTTTAATGCTCGGATTACATTTCAACTGCATTTAGAATAATGCTCTGTTGACCTGTAGTGGCCTGTTGGGACGGTTAACAGCCCTAAACTTGGCAGAGACTTCAATCATAATCATGTTGAATATAAATCCGAAGTTTGTGTATGTTTATGAATGAATGAATGAAAATACTTTATTGTATGCCACATACGATTACAATACTTCAAAATATGTAGATATTTCTTAAGTAAAGCTAAAATTAGTTGCGTGAATTTTATTATTGATAATATGTTAATTTATATCGGTCTAAATTTTACAAAATTTGATTCAGCGGGTCCGTCTATTTATTAGTAACATTGACTTGTAACAAATATCCTTACTAATATAAATGTAAAATTGTTTGTTACCCTTTCAATGCTATATAACTGAATCAATTTTAACAAAACTTGGTATAGGGTCCAGCTATTCTTATATGTATTGTACGTGGTAAAATCCGCGAGCGTAATGCTGTATTTTCATAAAAAAGTATTCATTACATCTGGGACGAACCTCTGGTCCCTCTGACGCAGCTGCGAATCCAAATACTTTAATTAAAACAAAAGGTTAGGAAACATTTTACGCAAAAAACAATTCTCAGTTCATATTGTTAGTAAAACAAAAGTTTGTTTTCAATTTTAATTTCAATCACGATATTAAATTATATTTTTTTTTACTTTTGTTTGGAGGTACTTCGAGCCTGTTTATTACATACAAGCATTATGTTTTTTTTATTGCTTTGAATGGCGAGACGAGCTTATCCTTTGTCTGATGGTAAGCGATACGACCACCCATAAACAGTAGAAACACCATCCAACACCATGAATTACAAAATATTGTTTGGTATTTCACTGCGCTCGCCATCCAAAGCCATGATGTGTTAAGTCTTATTATGTCCAGTAGTTACATTGGCTACAATGTCCTTCAACCGGAACACAACAGTCACTACACACTGCTGCTTGGCGGCAGAAATGGACATTGCGGTGGTACATACCCAGGCGGACTCTCACATATGAGAGACCTACCACCAGTGTGCTTTGTCTATTTCCAGCATGTTAATTAATGTCACATATAATATTAATTAGTTTAATAGTTGCCAATTGAAGCATAATTAACTTATACCGTGTGTACATAATTATCGTTAATGAGACATTGTTTCATAATTAAGTCGATATCGTGAAGATTATGATCTAAATCCATAGCAGTATTATCCTACTATCAGAACTTGATTCGTTCGAACAAATCGTTTTATGAAAATATATCTCTATACATGTTATAAAACAATGTCCCCAAAAGCTGCCTGTATCTGATAGATTTTCTCAAAATCCACTGAACGGATTTTTCTTGAAGAAGGTTTAAGTTAATAGTACATTACGGTTTTATGTAAGTTAACTGATTTCAGTTAACTAACATGAAACTGTAATGTTATAAATATAAAGTAATCGTTATATTTATAACGATTACTTTTGAAGGGAATAAAAGAACTAAAAAAAGTAGTAGTATATTTTGACATCACATCACTAAAAAAAAATATTATGACGGGCCATATAAGGAACAAGGCTATCTTCGGTCACTCTACTTTATAAATAAAAGTTCTTACATCCATAATTCTAAGTACAAATATATTTACTTTCATGCTTCAAAAGTCAAAAGTAATTGACAAACATAATTTATTTTGCCAACTTAACTAGTTTTAATCAAATTTCTGTTCCCTTAAATTCTGAGTACTTTCATTTACCTGGAACTGCCTTTAGCAACTCAAATATTAATACGCTTGTTAAATTAAGTAAAGTTTACTTGGTTATTGCGGTAGACGGTAATGAACAAAACAATTTATTAGTAGAATGTTATAAATAATTTCTCATCTTCTTAGTCTATTGCTAAGGCGGCGATAGCCTAGTTGGGTGTGGAACGGACTGCCGAGACGAATGTCCGCAGGTTCAAAACCCAAGGGCGCACACCTTTGATTTTTCTAAGTGTGTATTCTTTGTGAATTATCGCTTGCTCTAACAATGAAGAAAAATATCGTGAAGAAACCTGCATACCTGAGAAATTCTCTATAATAATTTTGAGGGTGTGTGAAGTCTACCAATCCGCACTAGGCCAGCGTGGTGGACTAAGGCCTAATCCCTCTTATAAGTAGAGGAGGCCCGTGCCCAGAAATGGGACCGTAAATAATACAGGGCTGATATTATTATATGAGTCTGTTAAGTAATGACGTATATGTACAAATCGTGGCATGCTTCTAACATATAAAACGGATGGTAATGATTTTGTATCATCACTACCAAATAAAAATTATAATGAATGAAACTCTACAGTATGGTTAACCTTAGGTAAATGACAGTAATCATCTTCAAGTCTGACGTCTGTTGATAATGATCCTTATGGTAATGATGTTGATATCGTATCAGTAATGACACAAACATTGGCGTCTACTTTTGGCTATATTTACTTACATTATGGTAATTACATTATAATTTTACTGATAGTAGACCTTTTATAAGTGAGAGTCCGCCTGGGTAGGTACCACCGCAATGTCTATTTCTGCCGCCAAGCAGCATTATGTAGTCACTGTTGTGTTTTAGTTTGAAGGGTATTGTAGGCAGTAACTACTGGACATATTAAGACTTAACATCTCATGTCTCAGGATGAGTGAGCGCAGTGAATTACATAACAATAGTTTGTAATTCAAGGTTGGGTATTTCTACTGTTTACGGGCGGTCGTATCGCTTACCATCAGGCGAACGGCACGCTCGTCTCGTCACTAAGACGAATATATATTTCTTTTAATAAAAGATTATGGTAATGATATAAAACTTACTTTAACATGTCTCCCGTGCGCTGAGAAGAATCGATTATCAGCACTGTAAGTTACTAAACCAACTGACAGTAGGGAATAGTCCTTTTTCCTTATCCAAGTTACCTGAAAACATAGTTCATTTGAGTTTCCATTAAACATTTTCAAGTTTTGTACAAAATAGAACAATTTTCAATAAATAATTAATTTCATTTTGAAATGTTTCACTCGTAGTTTTATTATAGAACTAGAAAATTGTTGTGAATTTTGTATAAACGAGATAGCGAGCAGCTTGGTTAAACATAGCTAGTGGTTTGAAACAGGTTACCACAAGCTTGAAGTTATGCCATGAAAAAAAATATTGTTCATAAAGGTTACGTCAAGCAGCGGACGAGGCGAAACAGCGACGCCTGCGATCGACTCTATGAGATACATTCATATTATAAAAAAGTCCCCTTTTCTGTCTGTATGTTATAGATTTGCTCAAAATCTACTAGCTTTTTATGAAATTTGGTATGGAGATAGTTTAAGACCTTGGGAAGGTTATAGACTTTGTATTCCGGGAAAATATATAGCGGAATTTTATCCTGGAAAACTCCTTCACGTAGGCGAAGCCGCGAGCAAAAGCTAGTATTCTAAAGCATTAATCAGTATATTACAACTGTTTACATTCCACCAGAACCATCAGCCTTCACAGAACGCGTTCCGTGTCGCGTTCCGAGATCAGCCTGTGTATGTCCAATACCAACAGGCCAGCACAATTGTGTCACGGCCGAGGAGTAATCATCTCTTGTCCATCGATATTCTATTGGACCCTATTCCACTTACCATCAGGTACAGTAGGGCCACTTGTCTGTACCCGTATTAAAAGATATTTTAATATTTGCCTAGTGGAAATTGTATTTCACTAAATCTATTGGCATAGTTTTTCAAACCGGCCAGGGACCCTAATTCATATTTACGTTTACCAATACCTCAGTCTCCGATATTGGCGAGGCCTTAGTAATTTATTCAACAAATAAACTTGAAAACGAAAATGGCGGGGTTATTTTTATTGGAAAATTTATGAAACTTATCAGAAAACCTATCAGATTTTAATCAAAGCCCATTTTCTAAATGACGTCTACACGTGGGTTTAAAGATAGATTTAAACCCAACCAAGCATGTGATGTAGATTTAACTATGTATCACAATCTAGACAAATAAAATTCAAATATCTGTAATTTTGAAATAAGAATTCCTAATCATAGCCTAGATCGTAAGTAAACCAAAGAGTTTTTTATTAATCATCTGTTTATGTATTCGTATTTTAAAAAAGTCTGAGGCGAGATTAAAGAGAATGAATGTCATAGATGAAGAAATTTTGAGACAGAAATATTATACAGTATGTATTTTTAGTCGTGGGACCCATGTACTAAAATATACGTAACAAGAAAAAATATTAATGACAGAGTAAACCTAAAAAAACGAAAATAGCTCTCGAAGTGTGGGTACCCATGTTGGCTACTTTTTAGACCCATCTTATCGCTTATTATCAATATGACCTTTAATGATCCGTTTTCTCTTCATACTTTAAACCTGGCTTTTTTATATATCAGTGGTAAAAATTGAAGATCCTTTCACAAGTTTCTCAACTAACCTCAAGCATTCTATAGGTAACTGCGTACTGAATAGGTAACGTTATAAAATGTACATGTGCCAGCGATGGTATGTAATTACAAAATATGATTTGAATATTTGAATCACAATTCTAGTCCTTATTGCTTCGTCAACTCAACACAAACATCGCTTCAGTACACCGACGTCTTAGTCTCAATTCTCATAGATATGCCTTTGACGATCGAGGTTTCAGTCACATACCTACGATATTTGATCAGTTCCACTGTCCCCAGCAACGCTCTACCCACAATACATATTGACTTTATTATATTGAATACATATATCGGAAATTACAGACCTTTTCTGGATATTACGTAATAAGAATTACATATTCCAGTAGAACAAACAACAAAATTGTGTTTGAAAGATGTAATCAAACATACTTTTGTAAACAATGATAGAATTCCAATATTTGATGGGTATGGATAGGGCCTCTTTCTGGCGAGGTAAATTACGTTCCATAATAATTCAGGTTGTTTACTGAGTAATTTTTGGATTATAAAAGCATGGATAAGTTGTATGAGCTGTTTTGGTATTTGTAATGTTTCTATACAAATTACTGTTTGAATATTTTATTCAAAATTTTACTGCTTTGTAGGTATTTCGAGTAATTCTCAACATATTGAGATCGTAATTATTTTGTAAAATCATTGATTCTAGGTTCAAGTCAAAGAATAAACAATGAAATACTATATCATTCATATGGTTTCTTGGTTTGGTAAAATAAAGAGTAAATATTCTTAATTAAAATTTAAGCATCATATTATGATAGGCTGGAGAAAATAAGCATTACTAGATATCATATAAAAAATATTGAAGGTGTCATAAACTATCAGAAACTAACCTTAAAATATTAGCAAAAGATGTTTACGAACTTCACGGCGTACTATGATAATATTATAACAATAAACGCAAATGAAACATCTGAACTATTAATTTTGATGGTTTGTTACGAATCTAAACAATCTATGCTAACATTCCAAATGATATTCAACAAGAATATCATTTATCAGATGTAATCAAAAATTAATCAAGAAACCTGACTTAAAACAAATAGGTATTTACCATGAATGAATTTATTTTAAAAATAGAAGTTGTAAATGAGTATGTGAATCCACTTGATCGTAAATCTATGACATCTACAATACTAAATGATAGGTTGGCGCTTCCACCAAGCTTATTACACATACATACATAGTACCACGCCAGTAAAACCAAACTTAAACCAATCTTAATGATCTTACAAATCACAACATTTTCATTCCAATTTTGTCAGCAGTTGGTCAAAGAAGCTATTTTGGGAGACAAATCTACAACGCAGTTGTATCTTTCCGTTTGACTTACATTATGTATTAAAAAAAGGGTCGCGAAATGTGAGCTATTTAGGAGTTTAATAAGTTTCCCCGTTCGATAAGACCCGTGCTAGCTTGTTTTACTTTAAATATATTTCGATTGTATGAATGCATAAATCACGAAAATTTATTACACGAATAGTAAGTATTTGAATGTAGGTTATTTATATGCAAAACTTTGTTACAGTTGGGACCGCAGGTACCTATGTTGGGTTCTACAGTGTGAAAACAGAATTTATATCAGCAAATAGATTAATGTTCAACACTTCTGGGTTGTTAGGGTTTGAAGTCGTTCGTACACCTTTGACAAGAGTTTTGACATCACTAAACTGTTCTGCCGTGCTAAACTCAAAAGCGGTATCTCAAAAAAATCAAAATCTTGATTTTTATGTCGTCAGATAGCTTAAAGAAATACCCATCTAATGAACTCACCTAAATAACGGTATCTTATTTAGAACTCCTTAAAAAAACCTTAAAAGAATTTATCTATCTCAGTTTTACATACAAAACTATACAAATATATTTACAAAACTGTGACTATCTCGAAATAACATGCCGTTTTTGCGCTTAGCACGGCAGTGTTGTCCACTTAAATTTTTATACTTGACGATAATTTATTTAAGTTTCGTGATGCAAATAGTATAAATCATGTAAATAAGATACTTACTGTATTTTCTGTTATATCACTAACTTCACAATGTAGTATCGCAGTCGTGCCTATCTGGGCTATAACTGTAGTACAATTTTCAGTCAAAAATATTCCACTTTTACCACTTTTCCCACTTAATTTATTCACAGCCGAAGCCGTTGAGTCTCTGTACATTTTCTTTACTTTATTCAACGATTTTGATAGTGACGTTTCGTCTAATTCCTCAGCCAGTTCTTTACTAGTTATTCTATTTTTATTATGCCTTCTATTTAGCTCGTTTACTTGCTCTTCTATAATGTTATCTATATTATTTACATCGTCATTATAATCGTTATCTAATGTGGAGGATGAAAGGCGTAGAGGTTTCGGTAATTTGGGATACGTTGGGTGTACACTAAGTGTGTATTCAGTAGTTGTTGGTATTTCAGTTGATCCATAGTTTTCAAATGTTGTGTAAACCATTGTTGTTGATGTAGATGTTGTTGTTCTTCTTCTGTGACCTGGAAACATACTTTATGTACACGTGGCGTAATAAAAAACAGTAAATTAAATATAAAGTTGGTATTAATGTTATCAGTTTTAAAATTACATTAATAATTATTAGACGCTAAATGCGAGGGACTAACACAAACATTGTTAAATACGATGAACTAGAAAATATAAAACATAATATCTAATCGTATATTTACAAACTTGTAAAGGATCTCCATACATCGAGTCAAAAGAAGTTACACATAAATCTCATAAAGGTAAAAAAAAATTTAACCTACATCTTTTTATAATGACCCAAATTCCTCTAAAATAAGACTTATTTTTAATCGGCTTAAAAGATTTATAGCATTTTATATACTCCATCAAATTCCAATAATACAATGAGCTTCATAATCTTTCTTTTATAATTAAATTCAAGAGTATTCGTAAGATTTCAGGTGGGCCGTATTTCAATTAACTTCATTAGGTAATAATATTATCTTAGATATAACCTTGTAATTATCGAACAAGTTAGGCATTTGCCTAGAATTACAATTAATTGGCAAATTATCTTTGTGATTATTCAAGAAATTCGTCATGAAATCCATATGAACTTGGTATGTGTTAAATGCATATATCATTATTAAATTAATGAGTTTTACGAATTCAGTGAACAGTGATGCGAGTTGAAAACATAAGAAGAATAGTGACAATGTGCCGCATCGTAGATTTTACAAGTGACACTATAAGGTAGTAAGCGTAGTGGACTCCAAATATGTCCCTCGCCAGTCGATATAATTATGCCGGCTGTTAAAATTCTATTTACCAAATAATTGTAATTGAGTCACCAAGATTTTTGGACCAAAGTTAACTTTACCTACGTGGTGTGGTTGACAAAACGAGTTCTAGCGAACCACCTAATGGTACTAACTGAGACAAATTATGAGCATTCTTCCCAAAGTAGTGGTACATTTATAAACCAATCAAAACGCATGATCTATATAAGTCTTAGCATTATTACATTATAATACCGGAGTTACCTATTCATGTCTTTAATACCAACTCATTTAATGTATTTAATGTGAAAATTGTAGCAAAGTATACATTTCAGAGAAATTTATAATGTGTATTACTTCGAATTGCAGTAAAATATAAGCGAATTTCGTCGAAACGTTTGCTGATTTCTGGTTATGTGCACACTTTGCTGTAAAATGGGGTCATTTTAACTGTAGTAGCAATGTACTTGACATGCTTCAATGTCAAGCTCAGTTAATGCTTTGCAATATGTGATAGTTTGCAACTCAAAGGATACGAAGATACTCGATATGGAGTGTCCAACAACTACTAATAGTGTATCATGATTGTCTCATCTGTTACAGTTTTGGATGACATTTTCCATCAACCGTATGACGTACTTTGTCACCTAATTGTCAAAATATTAGTATTACCAACGTAGTCTGGGAACGAACTTCGTCTACTGTAGGAAGTTGGACAATTAATGTTTCTAACTCCTACCTTTTTATTTGATTGATTTCGTTGCGGAATAAAAATAAAACAGTGCTCCCTGAGACTCGACGACCTAATTCTCTCACTGCTCGGTGCCATAAAATGCGTGCCACTGCTGATCCGGGCTTGCAGGAGTTGTAGTGGTGGGTCTATGGGCGGAAAAGTCTCTAGTACTGATAGTAGTTGTGTAAAATACTAGTGAAACCTTACCTTTCTTGTGATGTCTCGTGAAGTTCCCAAATACGCTACCGAGCCTCTGCTGGTTCCTCGTAGTGCACAACTCTAATGACTTCAAATCGTCAGCGTTCTGCGCGACCAGTATAGATGACTTCTTCGACTCCATAGCACTGCTCAGCAATTCAATTTTGAGCAAAAGAACGATAGTGACATAAATTAGTTTCGGTTCTCTACAGCAATACATTGTTTTTGACACTTGCACCTGTCACATATGCAAATCACTTAAATTTATAGTCATTTTTACACTGTTATCTGGTGATGCTTCTGTGTTCTGTTGTGAATTGATGGTGCATTCTGTAAAGATAGAAAGATTTATGTTAACATCATTCAAATCAGATTTGCTGGCTCGACATTTATACAGGGCATTATGACATAGCATTACATATCATTTTGACATAGCATTACAAAATAAAACCATATACTCGTCTTTTACCTTTGTTGACATTGTGCGAAAAATCATCCTAATATTTTCATCAAAAATCCTGGTTTTAGTTTTCTGATTTTTTAATCATTTTGTAGTTTAATGCGAATATGGCGTGTGCGTGGATGTATTTCTTACTGAAATTATGTTGTTGCCGCTGCAACGAATTCTCTTAGAGTAGAATTAGTGGCTTTAGCGCGCAAAATTAAAATTACTTTATATTAATATTTATTTTGTACGAAACTTACACTTTTTTATTTTACATCTAATGCCCAAGTAACTTATAATAAAGTGTTTTTACAGTACATATGTGCCTTCATTTAGTAACATGATGTTAAAATACTCTGTATAGACGGAATAATGCCTACGTATTACTGAGTCCTTTAAGGTATATTGAACTTTGTTACATAAAATATTGTTCGTGGTCTGCGACTGGAAATTAAATGTCTTAGCTTCAATAAACTCGATGGAGCGTGGTTGTGCCACATGATGTATCTCGACCTGCTTTTATTCTTCGAGCAATAAGGGCGTGGGTTACAATAGACTTCATTAGAATACTTCATGTATTTTTTTGTAAGAATAATGTAATAATAAACTAGTTGTGCCCGCGGCTTCACACGCGTAGAAATTAGTGTCTCACCAAGTTTTTCCCGCGTAAATCCCGACCCACGAGATTTTTTACAACTACGCCCTTTCAAATTTAGTCGTTATATTTCAGCCAATTTACATAAAACCGTAATGTATTAACCTAAATTTACCTCAAAGATTTTAATATCTTTTTAGTGAAAACCATATCACATAAACACATACAGACAGCTTTTGGGCATTTTGTTTATAACCCAAAAAATTTCACCACATACAGTCGGCAAATTTTTGGGGCTTTATTTTATAATGTGTATCAAGATGGTAGTCATACTACAACCGTAAAATTATTTGGAATTGGTTCTATGGCGACATAAATAACAATCCAAAGTAATCTATTTGCTGATGGTATGATATATGTATTCGCCTAAATAACGGCACCGTAGACAAGGTGGAAACAAAGTCTCGCGTTCCTGGGTCAGCCTGTGTACATCTGATTTCAAACAAAACTGCATAATTGTTACTTTTTATATATTGCTTTGAATGACGAGACGAGCTAACCGTTCGCCTGATGGTAAGCGATACAACCGCTAAACAGTAGAAACACCATCCAACACCTTGAATTACAAAGTATTGTTTGGTATTCCACTGCGCACGCCATTTTGAATTGTGTTAACTAAAGAGCATAATTATCTCCTGTCAGGCAATACTGTATGTAGATGTCACTCTACTTATAATGCATTGGAGTCACTTTGCCATTAAGAAAGAAAGCTACGCTAGTGAAGATTGTACAAAAAATCCAATAAATTTCGTTTTGTTCGTTATTAAGCGGTTCGTAGTTAACTTCATACGTTTCGAACCGAGCGGACTACTGCGTGGACATCTGCAGTGACCGCATGCCCACTCAAACGCAATTACGGGATTTTCATTCTCTTAATGCTCTTGGTCTTGGCTACCGGTCGCTTTTTTACATTTTACCTTTTTACTTGTATGTCTTTAATATTGCTCTGCAGTGGTAAAGAGTGCATACAACACGATTCCTGCGGACTTCCCTTTTAGCTTTATTTACGTTAGTCTTGGTTTTGTTTTCTCTTAAATTGGTTACGATATATTAACTAAGCCAATTTTATTTGCTTCGGTTTAATTTTGAAAAATTTCACCCTTCGCAACTGCTACTCCGTCTTACATGAATGTTGATTAAATGATGTATTTCGTATCTATGATTAACCAAATTTCAATTTTTCCTTTTTTTGCAACTTTTTCTTTAGGTGACTTGATTACAGTTCCATTTAATTTAATGAAATCCCGAGTCAATATCATATCATCATCATCATCAGCCAAATAAAGTCCACTGCTGAACATAGGCCACCCCCAAAATTTCCAGACAGACCTGGCGAAAGCCTGCATCCAACGTGTTCCTGCGACCTTATCATAATATCAACAATATAATATAGTCATGACAATTACAACAAATGACTAAGTATTATGGCGAGTAGTCGAATTTCTAAAATCCAATTTAATCATGTAAGCCCGCTTGACCGAAGAGGCTCATTACTGCACAAATTGTAATAGCATCCTACGAAATTAGTTTCAATTGTCATTAACATGCACCAGAGAATGTGTGGTTTCATTTAATACTCATAAATCTCATCGCCAATTTATTTAGTACACTTCAGTGCTATAGTGCATTTATCGTAAATTCCTATCTGAGAGTCAAAAGATTGCCAGCCAAATAAGCCTTTGTGGATTGACATTTAAAGATGTTGTGGCTAAGATAATGCTTTGGAGGTCTTCTAGGTGTACTGAATGTAATTCATTGACATCAAAATTAAACTATTTTACGGATTTTATCGCGGTTTTAATTATTTTAGTTTTCTCCCAACGTTTCGAAGATGCAACTTTCGTGGTTACGGGCGGATTGAGGTGTTGATCCGCAAAAGCCAGTTAAAAGTCTACCTACATTTTACAATTATGCAAAAATGAATTATATTATGACCAACACTTCAGTCCGGCCCATAACCACGAAGGCTGCAAAGTCTTCGAAACGTTGTGAGAAAATGAAAATACTAAAACCGCGACAAAATCCGCAAAATAGTTTCAATGTAACAACATTCGCGTAAACATAACCAATCAATACGAATATAATTCATTTTGAAATAAATATAAGATTGTCATTACTATATTCCTTATAACAAAATCTTTATTAAATAACTCTCATTACTAATTCTATTTCGAGCTTTACAGCGGTATAAACAGTATAGCTTAACCGATAAGCATAAAGTGTACAGTACACGTAGAAGGAATATTCTGTACATCTATCATCATTATTTCAATAAGGACTTCATAATCATAATAAAAGAATATACCACTTAATACGTATTAGTTTAGAATTTTATTATTATACTAGCACCTAAGTTGGCGGTTTCGTCTAATCTTTGCATCTATTACAATTAAATATTAACACATCTTTGTAACAAACATGATTTGGGCACAAATTTTG